>NC_056737.1:1431967826-1432140326 GCF_019279795.1 Protopterus annectens
ACACCACCCTATGGCCTTAGTTTGGACAGTGGTATGGATGTAGACAACTATATACATAAACTGAGTTTTACCTGCAGTATACACCTCTTACCTGGTATACCTGCAGACGTATTGTTTGTTAACACTACCCGAATGTTTATATGCATATTCCCAGATTCCAGGTTGATGTTATGCACATACCTCTCCATCTCTTATTGCACAGATTCTGGGCATGTCTTGACAACATGCAGACGAAACCGGGACATATTTTGACTACAGCCCTCATAAACATTTGGTGAGTTGTAGAATGAATGATTTGTTTTCATAGACATTTTCTAAATATTTACAGGCCTGACAGTCAGTTATATGACATTAAATGCTGCCTACATGTCAGTGATTAGCACGCTGATATACCAGGGGGACAGGGTAACAGCCAGCAGATATGGGCCAATTCACTGGACATTCCGGATAGATCTGTACAGTCAAGAGGTATGATTCTGCATAGGCTTACTACCACTTCCAAGATTTGAACCATGGCTGTGTGTGCTAAAATAACATAGTGTACATCATAGTTGCGTGTCCTATATAGATATTTGCTGTGTATCTTTTATCTGAATTCTTTCTATAAGTCTTCCATGGTTTTACAATCTGACCTTGTAATTCCAACACTCTTATACAGGGTTTCCTAGACAGTTTTATTATGTAGCACTGTGTGGATAACAGTGATGAGTAATATCTTATTAGTCAGAGATACTGCAACACTAACACTGCCATATAATACCAGTCTAAACAGTACTAGTCCAAGATTTCAGTCTATTATTTCTAGGCACAGTTTTCATATCTGACAGACCTGTGGGGGGGGGGGGTGTTTGTTAACACTACCTGAATGTTGTTACACATATTACCAGATTCCACATTATTATTATGCACACACGTCTCACTCTGTTACTGCACACACTCTGGTTATAGCTTCACAACATTGGGGGTGGAGTTGGGACGTACTTTGCTTATTACTCTCATAACACTTTGGTGAGTTGCTAGAATGACAGGTTTGTTCTTAAGGATTTATTCCTGACAGTTATGATGTCTGACAATCAGTTGTACATCATTATTTGCTGCCTAAACTTCTGGGATCAAGCAGGGACAGGCAGGGGATTTACACCAATTATCTGGAATTTCTGACAATATCTGTACAGTTGTGAGGTATGATTCTGCATACAGCTTACTACCACTCCTGGGATTCAAACCATGGCTGTGTGTGCTAAAAATGCAACAATTCATGTCTTATTTGAGTGTGCTATTTGGATTATGTTGTTTATTTTTTCTGTCTACGTCTCTTTCAGTTGTACAATATGACCTCTTTTGATTACAACAGTCATATGCAGATATTCCTACACATTTTATTTATGTAGCACAGTATGGGTAACAGTGCTTAATACAACAGTACTGTTAAGAGATTGCAACACTACATTACCATATGATACCAGAGTAAACACAAGCAGTCCAGCAGTTAGACCTTTATTGTCAGGATGTTAACCTTTTATTTACATACAACCTATATGAAACTTTTCCTGCCATATTGTCTGGTTTAATCAGTACATCCCATGCACAATACAGGTTTTATACTAGCAATTAACTTTCTTCTACTTTTAGATTTATCTCTAATGACAGTATATGCAAGAGTATTACTAACCTGCATTGCGGCGCAGCCTCTGCAATCTACAGGCTTTGGCTTCCTGGTTCACAGCTCATCTGCCACTGTCAAAGACATAAGAGGAATATTCAGCCATACCTATCCATAATATACACGAGCTGGCTTTTATTAAACAGGTAGTAGACTGATACTTACAAACAGCTGGGACATCACTCATCTGCCTAGTCTCTTGGATTCACTGATCCAAGAGCTCCCTCTTTCTCTGCTTCAGTTTGGCATAGTGATGCCTGACCTGCTCACAAGTTCATGGTATGCCAGTGGCACTGGTGAGGTCATGGCCGAGACAGTCCCAGGTTGCCGCTTTATATTGGGAATCCTGGTACTGTCCCTGCAGTAGTCTCTGGTCATGGTCTTTAACAAGGAGTCCTGCCATGACTTTGGACTCCTGGATGCCCCAGGCTGCACCCGGAAGAACACTCCTTCTCCCACACTGGTTAAGGTGCCTACATGAGGAAACTGCAACCAGTTATGAGATGTATTCCCACATGTGGGGTTTAAATAGGGCCGGTTTCCCTCACTTTGCCATGATTGGATGATTTTGAAAATGCTAAGCTATAGGCAAACCTGCTTACCTAAAGTTGGCATTGCTTAAAGGGGTATACCAATGGGCAAACTGATTTAGCTGGCATACACATTGCTTAAGCAGGGCTGTACAATGCTTAGCGTTGCTTAATTTTTAATTTGCACACTATTTGGTATTTGTCATTGATTTATTATTCATTACATGTTATATATGTGTTTGGTATCCATAATGCATGTGTACGTACACTGTATGGGGTCCTTGTGTTTATTATGGGATTTCAACACTTTATTACAATGACACCTCACATCTGGACTTAATGCAGTACTCCAGTTCACATATTTATGTTATGTAGTAGGTTATACAACATAAAACTATATATAGATTCCTTTCACATGTTAAGTTTGATTTTCCTATAGTGAGGATCTGTTTGGTGATACTTCAATCTTATGTACTGCTGTGATGGCTTACTGGTTAATTACTGTGACTATAGTGTACAAAGTCATTGGTTTAAGACCTGAAAGGGCTGTTTATTTTGTTGCTGGGCAGAACAGCAGCTGTTGGATACAGAGTGATTAAGGCACTTTTAAGCAATTGTAAGCGGGTTTGCCCAGGTTTGTGCGATGGTAAGGAATGCTAACTTCCGGTTGCATATGCTTATCAACAGTTAGCTTCAATATTGCTTAACCTATGTGTGCATTGCTTAACCCTGTGCAAACAGGCTTAAACCTGCTTACTGCTGCTTAAATATGCTTACTCCCGCTTACTACTGCTTAATAGTGCTTACACTCACTTACCCCCACACTAATTTAAACAGAAATGTAACATGGTTCTTGGAAAGGCGGTGGATTTGGACACTCTATAGATTTATCATTCATTACACATTATACCTTTGATTTGTATCCCTGATTCATGTGTACATATACTGTATGGGGCACTTGTGTTTATCTGCGGATTTTACAACATTATTACAATGACACCTCACATTTGCATTTAATGCAGTACTCCAGTTCACAAATATATGTTATTTAGGGGTTATACAACAAAAAATATTGTTAATAAAGTGATTTGACATGGAAAATGGAATTTACTCTAGTGAGAATCGAACCAGGAATAACTGCTCGGAAGGTGAATGCTCTGACCACTATACTATTGCAGTACCACTTAATTTGCATGTATCTTGATATTTAACTTATTTTGCCATTTAAGCTGCAGTATGCATAGCTAAGCAATGGGCAAACCCTTGCACCTATCGTTAAATTTAATCTGTTTGATAAAAAAAGTGTTTATACTATTATATTTTAAATATTGCTCTTATAAACTTAGGGGGGGTGCTGGTAGGTTAACGGGATTTGTTTTTATGCACATTTTCTGATGGATTTGATGTCTGACACTTGTATGTTTGTCATTATTTCAGATGAAACCACCAACAAAAGAACAGAAGGCTCGACCTTTGCAAAAAAAATGACCACCAAGTAGATGTAATTAGCGCTTTCTTCCACTTTAATTAAAAACATGGACTTCATCAGAAAAACGGGAACTCTCCCATGTTCCCGTTTTTATAAAGAACAGGAAGTGATGTAAAGTGACAGATGAATAAATTAATAATAATTATTTTTTCAAAAGAATTAAATTATTATAAAACCATAATTACTGCAACGTATCATGTATACATCATTGAAACAATCCAAAACATTACTTATATTCACTCCTAATGGACACGTGACTTATAAAGGAAAATATTATGTTTTAAACTTGTTTACATAATGTGTTTTCATATGAATCTACATCAACTGTGTGAACCTAGTTCATTCATCCTTACATAATGACTGTTATGAATATCCAATTGTAACCAAATTCAACATTCATTTATCTAATAAGAATCCAAATGCAAAGATATGTGATGCTTACTTCATATTATGTACGTATTTTAAATGAATAATTAGATGAGTGAACTACAAGAGTGCACTCACTAATAAATATTGATAAAAAATTGATCAAAATTAATCAGAAAATTCATTATCTTGCATATGTAACCAAATATATTACACATAAATATATAAATTTCATAGTTACAAAACTAATTCCAAACTTATAAAAATACAATAACGTTTGATCTTCCGATACCTCTTCTACTTCCAACCATTAAATCTATAAATTTATAACTCCAAACGGAGCCCAAACAACTAACCCATAGAAATAATGAATGAAAGGACAGCTAATCATATGCATAGTATATTAAATATGTTAAACTACCTGTACAATAAAAAACATTTTATATTTATAGTGTCGTTTAACCCCGGGGAAGAATCAGCCCCTAATATTAACTGCCACAAAGTCTCCTTCTGTTCTAATTTATTGTTGGTGTCTCCCATCAACACTCCTTTGTCTATTTGATCTAATACAAAAAATTCAAACTTCTTGAAATCATCACAAATTAAAGCATGTCTTGCTAAAGAATTGTTGGTATCCTTGTTTTTGATTGCCAAGACATGTTCATAAATGCGTCTTTTCAAAAGTCTTATTGTTTTACCAATATAGTAACTTCCACATGTGACACACATCGCCAAATAAACCACATGGTCACTGTTACAATTGTAGTATTTGTGTGCCCAAAGGGTTCTATTCAGATGTTTCAATGTCACAAATGAAGTGTTACTAATATACCGACATTGCTTGCAATCTTTACATGAGAAGGTTCCTTTTTTATTACTTACTGCTCTAGTGACTGTCTCCCTACTATAACTGTTGTACTCTGATGTCTTCTTGACATTTACCACATTTCTATAAGTAAATGTTGGTGTTGTCCCTAAAACTGACATAAGATCTCTATTTCCTAATATTATCCTCCAATTTGTTTCTACAATACCCTTAATATACAACAGTTCGTTAGACAGGGGTAACGGAAACATTGTGCAAAAATCCCTTGTTTCTAAAGTCAATGTATTGTGTGTGGTATTCCCTACCAAAAACGGTTTGGCGGCTTTTTCGCATCAGATGGCTACGGAAGTCTTCTCCCAGGATAATCTATTGGATGTTTCAATTTATCCTACGCTCGGCTTGGATGGAGCTGTGTCAGCTGTAGAGCAAAAGCAGTCCAAGGGGTCCGAACAAGATTTGATCGTCAAGATTACTGAAATAGTGAGGAACTGTTTAAAAAGTGAATCAAGTGCGATGGTTACAAAATCATCTGGAGGTGTAGAAAATTCGATTCCACAAGGTAACCAACATATTTTAATGACTGGTTCAAATAATCATGACATTTTAATGACTGGTTCAAACAATCATGACGCTACAGACGCAATTACAGCTACTGGCTGTAATACTAGCAGTCCTAACAGATTTACGGGTAATGTTTGGGGATATGTTTGTTCCGAAACGGAAAACCCGTTTAAAAACTTTCAATTATTGCCATCTTATAACGCAACAAACAACACAAACAGCGATAGGACACAGGCATGTAAGAAAGCTGTTTTTGATTTAGAACGGTTGGTCATCAGGTTGACCACGTTGCGTCTAGAGGTATTATATTTGAACGAGTGTATTGCACGTAACATTGTACCTCAAGGTCTAAGGACTGCTAAGTTTCCGAATTGTGTTGTACCAGGTGACGACTTGTGCAACACATTGATAAAGCTGTATAATGAAGCAGGGATATCTATGATGCGAATCTTAGTCAGCCATTATGAGACAGAGTTGCTTAAACTTACTGAAGAGATAAAAACAACAGATGAAAAAATAAAACAGTTCCCTTGTTTTTCTCAATTTTTGCCACTATACAATAGTATAGAGGCTAAATCGAATAGACACAAGGCTACAATCATCATTAGAAAGCAGAACAAGATGCAAAGGGATATTTATGCTTATAGTAACAACGAAGCATATATAAATACACACAGTGAGGGTACTGATATCGCTGACAATAAAAATAGTAACAGAAGAGAAGTTGATTCCATCTCCAAGGGTTCCAATGTTGCTGAAACAAATAACAATGGTAAAGACAATGATGTAATTGCGAATTCCACAGTTAACAACAACTCATGTGACAATGAAGGGCAAACTGTGGAAGGTAACATGACCACCATGAACAATGATATCAACAATATGGGAAATATTGCCACTAGTAGTTTTGCAGAAGTGTTAGTTTCCAATAATAAACAGAATACCCCTTTTCAAGTGAACCACGGAGAAACCAAAAAGACTACCAGGTGGTTCAACTCCACCCAGTACAAAGGCAAACAGAAAGGGAAAAACAGGAAGAAGTGGTAACAACACATTCTGACAACAATGACTATTCAATGACTATAGTCAGTTTAAGTGACTTTCATCTTTCTGATTCCCGTATTAATCTTTTAAAGAAGGGCTTTAACTTCATTCCTTCCAATAAGGTGGAAATAGGGAAATTGTTAGTAGAATTTAGGATTTTTTTGCGTAAACTAAACCTTAAATACATAATGAAGGATGTTAACATGCCTTTTTCCACTAGGGAAAATACATTTAAGAGACCTAGTACTTACAACCCCCCTTTGGTCAATACACTTCAGGTGTTCCAAAAGGTTTGTGAAACTGAATTCAGAAATATGGTGAATGTAGACAAAGAAGATAACTTGACACCTTTGGAATGTGAGGCCCTAGAACATCTTTCTAAGTCTAAAGATATTAGGGTTATGAAAGCGGACAAAGAGGGTAAGATAATAATTATGAATGTAGATGACTATAACAAGGCTATAAACACATTGTTGGAAGATCGGAACAACTATTGTAGAGTAAGTCTTGAATTTATTCTTAAATGTTATAGGAGGGTCAACACTATTCTTTTTGACATGTATTGTCAAGAAGAATTAGAAAAGGAAGATTATGATTTCATGTTAACCGAACATCCAAAAATAGGGAGTTTTTTCGGAATACCAAAGGTACAGTATGGCACGGATGATCTTACATTTAGACCTATAGTGTCAGCGAAAAACTCCAAAACGGAAAATATCTCCATTTGGCTAGATAACATTTTGAATCCAATTGCACAAAAAGCCGAACATTTCTTACGAGATTCATGGCATCTATTAGAAATTTTGGCTAAAAGTGATTTTTCTTATAATCAGGTTCATTTTGCAACACTGGATGTTAAGAGTCTCTACACTTCAATTAACCAAGAAGAAGGGGTGGAGGGTTTGAGACTCTATCTGGCCACAAAGTCTAGTATGGGTAGTTCTAAGGTTAACACAATATGTTCACTTATGGACATAGTCCTAGACAATAATTTTTTTGTTTTCAACAAAGAGTATTACAAACAAATATCTGGAGTAGCGATGGGAGCTAGAGTTGCTCCTGCATGCGCTAATATAGTTATGTCGAACTAGGAACATGAACATTTAAAAGTACACAATAGTTATAATAAAGTTTTACTTTATGTCAGATACATAGATGACTTGTTTTTTGTATGGGGAGGAGATAGAATTGAATTTGAGAATATGGTGGATGATTTAAACAAAACAACAAGCTTCCTAACGTTTAAAATCAGTGGTTTTGGGAAGGAAATAGATTTTTTAGATCTCACACTATATTTGGATTGTGCAAACCATTGTATGCAAAGTAAGATATACAGGAAACCTTGTTTTACAAACCAGTATCTGCATAAAGAAAGTCTACACCCTGAACATATGAAGAGAAATGTAATAAAAGGGCAAATGATAAGGTTAAGTAGGCTAACATCTGATAATGATATATATCATACAGAACTATTGTTACTAAGAAAATTGTTTATTGAGAGAGGTTATCAACTAAAATTGTTGAAAAAATTGGAAAGAGAGGTAACAAATTTAAGACAAGGAGTGGCAAAACCCATCTTGTTGATTAAGAACAATGAGTTTTTGGTAGGGAATACCACACACAATACATTGACTTTAGAAACAAGGGATTTTTGCACAATGTTTCCGTTACCCCTGTCTAACGAACTGTTGTATATTAAGGGTATTGTAGAGACAAATTGGAGGATAATATTAGGAAATAGAGATCTTATGTCAGTTTTAGGGACAACACCAACATTTACTTATAGAAATGTGGTAAATGTCAAGAAGACATTAGAGTACAACAGTTATAGTAGGGAGACAGTCACTAGAGCAGTAAGTAATAAAAAAGGAACCTTCTCATGTAAAGATTGTAAGCAATGTCGGTATATTAGTAACACTTCATTTGTGACATTGAAACATCTGAATAGAACCCTTTGGGCACACAAATACTACAATTGTAACAGTGACCATGTGGTTTATTTGGCGATGTGTGTCACATGTGGAAGTTACTATATTGGTAAAACAATAAGACTTTTGAAAAGACGCATTTATGAACATGTCTTGGCAATCAAAAACAAGGATACCAACAATTCTTTAGCAAGACATGCTTTAATTTGTGATGATTTCAAGAAGTTCGAAATTTTTGTATTAGATCAAATAGACAAAGGAGTGTTGATGGGAGACACCAACAATAAATTAGAACAGAAGGAGACTTTGTGGCAGTTAATATTAGGGGCTGATTCTTCCCCAGGGTTAAACGACACTATAAATATAAAATGTTTTTTATTGTATAGGTAGTTTAACATATTTAATATACTATGCATATGATTAGCTGTCCTTTCATTCATTATTTCTATGGGTTAGTTGTTTGGGCTTCGTTTGGAGTTATAAATTTATAGATTTAATGGTTGGAAGTAGAAGAGGCATTGGAAGATCAAACGTTATTGTATTTTTATAAGTTTGGAATTAGTTTTGTAACTATGAAATTTATATATTTATGTGTAATATATTTAGTTACATATGCAAGATAATGAATTTTCTGATTAATTTTGATCAATTTTTTATCAATATTTATTAGTGAGTGCACTCTTGTAGTTCACTCATCTAATTATTTATTTAAAATACGTACATAATATGAAGTAAGCATCACATATCTTTGCATTTGGATTCTTATTAGATAAATGAATGTTGAATTTGGTTACAATTGGATATTCATAACAGTCATTATGTAAGGATGAATGAACTAGGTTCACACAGTTGATGTAGATTCATATGAAAACACATTATGTAAACAAGTTTAAAACATATTTTCCTTTTTAAGTCACGTGTCCATTAGGAGTGAATATAAGTAATGTTTTGGATTGTTTCAATGATGTATACATGATACGTTGCAGTAATTATGGTTTTATAATAATTTAATTATTTTGAAAAAATAATTATTATTAATTTATTCATCTGTCACTTTACATCACTTCCTGTTCTTTATAAAAACGGAAACATGGGAGAGTTCCCATTTTTCTGATGAAGTCCATGTTTTTAATTAAAGTGGAAGAAAGCGCTAATTACATCTACTTGGTGGTCATTTTTTTTGCAAAGGTCGAGCCTTCTGTTCTTTTGTTGGTGGTTTTGTTGTTTTTCGGCAAGTCCGGATACTGGTAATCTATTATTTCAGATGAGATCATCCCAGTGATTTGTCAGATTAAATGAGGGACAGGCCAGAAGTATGTGCCACAAATCTGGACATTCTGCATTGATCTATGCTGTTGGGGGTATGACACCCCCTATGAGTGGTCTCGCTCATTGTAATTGCCAAATGGCATTCTTGACTGTGGATGCATGTATATTGTGAGAGCTCTGCTCTCAGACATGCCCCTGCACTCATCCATGCTCTGTGTCCAATTAGGAGCTGAGGCAGTGCACCTTCATTGCTATGCATTGCACGCTGTCATGCTGCTCCTAAACGCATGATGCTCCAAATTCTTACATGTAGGAATAAGCTATTCCTGCATGGAACCTTACTGAATTCCGGGGTTCATTCTTGCACTCTTTTTGGTTACAACTAAAGAAATTAAATTTTAAACAGACTTTAAAGATCTATTACCTTTGCCATTGTTCTTTGCCATCCAGCATTGTTCAAGTTAAACTTGAGACCTAATCATAAAAGCGTGTTGGAATTTCTTAAAAGAAGCTTGTTTATAATTTTTATGACATAAGAAATATACTTAATAAGCTTCTCTTTTTCCCATTTTGGATGAGGTATCTTGGTGTTCCTTATAGAGCATAGAGAGATCTTGAAAATTTATTTGAATAACATGGAATACTTTATAATTAAGTTTATTAGGCCAGGCCAATGGAGAGAAAGAGACAGAGAGATCATGAAAGTAAATAGTCATATAAAACATGAACTACATAACTATCTCCTGTGAATACCTGTGAGCATGACAGTATAAGAAATGCTGAACTGCACACTGTAAATAAACAATGAATTCTGAAAAGTTTGTCTAAATAACAAATAAAAGCCCTGAGTGAATGTATACTTTGGAATGCATTAAAGGGAGTAAACCATAGCAAGTGTGAGATACGGGACTAATATACAAAATAAATTTTAATGAAATATTACCTGTATGGTTATGAAACAAAATTTCACTATAATTTACAAAAAATGGAAAAAGATAAGAAAAAGGAGTGTACATCTACTGCAGGTTTATTATGTGTCTGTGTGAGTGACTGTGTGTGTGCTTGTATGTCTCAGAATGTTCATGGACATGTGAGTTCTTGTGTGTGTGTGTGTGTGTGTGTGTGTGTGTGTGTGTGTGTGTGTGTGTGTGTGTGTGTGTGTGTGTGTGTGTGTGTGTGTGTGTGTGTGTGTGTGTGTGTGTGTGTGTGTGTGTGTGCTGAATTCCCATAATATTGCATTAAGTCTAATTACTATTGAATATACTGATGACAACCAAATGTACAACTAAGTCCCTGCCTTGCCATATTTCTGACATGGGTGCCTGATCAAAATGATTCTTCACTGAAATTATTACACTTTATCCTAACTGAATTCTAGTACATAAATTAAGAGAATGCAGGTGGAGTGATTGGGTATAATGCCGTAATGACTGGCAGAATGTATAAACAGCAACTGGTTGAATGAAGTGGCATTAGCTTATTCTGGTTGGGATTCACAGACAGAACCTTTGCAGCAAAGATTGATATCAATGACCCCAGCATGCTTATCATGACTGCATATGTTAGAGTACAATGTGGCTGTCAGTGCTTCATATGTTAATGAGTGCAGTGTGACTCTCAGTGCTGCATATGTTAATGAGTGCAGTGCAACTCTCACTGCTGCATATGTTAATGAGTGCAGTGTGACTCTCAGTGCTGCATATGTTAATGAGTGCAGTGTGGCTCTCACTGTTGTGTGTGTTAATGAGTGCAGTGTGTTACTCAGTACTGCATATGTTAAGTGCAGTGCAGCACTCAGTGCTGCATATATTGAGTGCAGTGTTACACTCAGTGCTGCACATGTTAATGTGTGCAGTGCAACTCTCACTCCTGCATATGTTAATGAGTGTAGTGTCAATTTCAGTTGTGTATATGTCAATGAGTGTAGTGTGACACTCAGTGCTCATATGTTAATGAGGGTACTGTGACTCTCAATGCTGTGTATGTTAATGGGTATAGTCTGGAGCTCAATATTGCATTTAATGAATTTAATATGGCTATTAGTGTTGCATATGTTGAGTGTGATGTGACACACAGTCTTGTACATATTAATGCGTGTAGTGTGACTCTCAGTGCTTCATATGTTAATGAGTGTAGTGTGATTCTCAGTGCTGCATGTTAATGAGTATATTGTGACACGCAGTGCTGCATGATTTGAGTGTACTGTAACTGTCAGTGCTATGTATATTAATGAGAGCTGTGCAACTCTCACTGCTGCATATGTTAATAAATGCACTGTGACACTCAGTGCTGCACATGTTAATGAGTTTATTGTGACTCTCACTGTTTAATATATTAAAGAGTATAGTGCAGCTCTCATTGTTTTATATGTTAATTAGTTTAGTGTGGCTCTCAGTGCTGCATATGTGAATGAATCTAGTAGGACTCTCATTGCTGCGTATGTTAATGAGTGCAGTGTGACTCTCAGTGTTGCGTATGTTAATGAGTGTAGGGTGACTGACTGTTTTATATGTTGAAGAATGTAATGCGTCTCTCACTGTTTTATATGTCAATGAGTGTACTGAGACTCTCCCTTTTTATTTGTTAATGAATGTACTGACATTCTCACTGTTTTATTTGTTATTGAGTTTATTGTTGCTCTCAGTATTGCATATGTTAATTAGTGTAGTGTGATGCTCACTGCTGTGTATGTTAATGAATGTAGTGTGGCTCTCTGTGCTGTGTATTTTAAAGAGTGTAGTGTGGGTCTCTGTACTGCATATAATAATGGAGTGTGACTCTCAATGCAGCCTATAATGAGTGTAGTGTGACACTCATTGTTTCATATGTTAAAGAGTGTAGTATGCCTCTCAGTGCTGTATGTTAATGAGTGTAATATGACTCTCATTCTTCTATATATTAATGAATGTAGTATGGCTTTCAGTGCTGCATGTGTTAATGAGTACAATTTGACTATTAGTGCTGCATACTTTAATTAGTGTAGTGTGATGCTCACTGCTGTGTATGTTAATGAATGTAGTGTGGCTCTCTGTGCTGCACACATTAATGAGTGCAGTGTGGCTCTCTGTACTGCATATAATAATGTAGTGTGACCTTCAATGCTGCCTATAATGAGTGTAGTGTGACACTCATTGTTTCATATGTTAAAGAGTGTAGTATGCCTCTCAGTGCTGTATGTTGAGTGCAGTATGATTCTCATTCTTCTATATATTAATGAGTGTAGTATGGCTCTCAGAGTTGCATGTGTTGATGAGTGCAGTATGACTCTCAGCATATGTTAATGAATGTAGTGTGACTCTCAGTGTTGAGTATATTAATGAGTGTAGTGTGACTTTCAGTGCTGTGTATGTTAATGAGTGCAGTATGACTCCCAGTGCTGTGTATGTTGCCTGTAGTGTGACTCTCATTGTTTTACATGTTAATGAGTGCAGTGTGGCTCTTAGTGCTGTGTATGTTAATGACTGTATTGTGACTATTAGTGCTGCATATGTTAATGAATGTAGTGTGACAATCAGTGCTGCTGCTTATGTTAAAAAGTGTATTGTGACTCAGTGCTGCGTATTTTAATGAGTGCAGTGCAATTCTCTGTGCTGTGTATGTTGAGTGTAATGTGGCTCTTAGTTCTTCAAATGTTAATTAATGTAGTGTGACTCAGTGTGCTGCATATGTTAATTAATATTGTGTGACATTCAATGCTGCATATGTTAATGAGTGTACTGTGACACAGTGCTGCATATGTTAATGAGTGTAGTTTGACACACAGTGCTACATATGAATAAGTGTAGTATGGTTCTCTGTGCTGCATATAGGTTCATAGGTTCATAGGTTTATACTAGGCTATCTGCTCTAAGGCATTTATAAGCCTAGCCCAAAGTTTTGTGGCTTATGCCACCCCTTATATGAAAAAATACTGTGCCCATTAGTTTGTTGTGCCTCTGTCCAGCAGTGACACAGAGATGATTCCCGGGGTAAACCTACGATCTCCCATCCACAGGTCAAGATTTCTCTTGAACAGAGCCAGCGAGGTGCTCTGCCTCACATGGACCGGGATTTTATTCCACAGCATAGGGAGTCTCTGAGTGATAAATCTATCCCTCCAGCATGTCCTATTTATATCTGTGCTAAGGTTTAAGTCACTTGCTCTAGTGGTTTTGGTGGATTTGGATTTTTTGAGGTGGAGCATGTCCATTAACTCCGGGTTGGACATGGCCTTGTATGTCAGGCACATGTCACCTCTGAGCAGACGGTATGCGACTGAATAGAGCTGGAGTTTCTTCAATCTGGCAGCATATGACAGATTTTGGAGTCCCTTTATCCTTTTGGTAAGGAACTTTTGGGGGTTCTCCAATTGCTGCAGATGTCGGGTGAGATACATCCCGAATGGGGCATTGTACTCGATCATTGGTCTGATAAGTGAAGAGTACAGGGGAACAATGACTTCACTAGATCTGGATGTGAATCCCTTCATGATCAGGTGGGCAATGTAGAAGGTCTTTCTAACCACTTTAGCAACATGAGTGTCAAAAGAAAGGCCACAGTCAACCTGGGTCCCCAGGTCCCTGATAACATCTTCTGTGCTTAGTGGATTGCCGCCTATATGGTAGCTTGGGGTTACCTTGTTTTTCCCGAAGGGTATGACTAAACATTTTTTGGTGTTTAACTTCAGGCCATGGCTCTGGCACCAGCTATCTGTTTCCGTGAGTCCCTTCTGAAGGATATCCGTGTCTGATGCACTTTCCACTATGGCGCCCAGTTTGCAGTTGTCTGCATACTTTGTCAGCCAAAGTCCTCCCATGTTGGCCTGTACTTCTGAGAAGTAGATGCCAAACAATAGGGGGTCAAGAACCGAGCCCTGTGGGATACCACTTGTGACCGGCTTGGAGTCTGACATAGCGCCAGCAACTCTAACCCTGTAGGTTCTGTCCTTAAGCCAGTTTGCAACCCATCTTATGACATATGGGTTTACATTTAAGCTGGTAAGTTTTTCTACAATACCTGAGTGGGGTATTGTGTTGAAAGCCTTTGCAAGGTCAAGGTAGGCTGTATGGACTGCCTTTCCCTCATCAATGGCCTTGGTGACTGTTTCGAAGAAGTCGACCAAGTTCAAAAAACATGAACTGCCCTTGACGAAGCCAAACTGGGTCGGGTCCAATGTCTGCAAGTCCCCTATATCTTTGTTTATGAGCTCCATTATGATCCTCTCCATAGCTTTGCAGACTAGACTTGTTAAGCTTATGGGGTGGTAATTACCAGGGTCCGTAGAGGCACCGCCTTTGTGGAGTGGGACCACAGTTGCCGTACGCCACTTCTTGGGCACGTATCCTGTGGTAAGGCTGAGATTAAACAGCTGCCTTATGTGTGGGTTTAATTCCTCATTTAGCTTGTGTAGCACACAGCCGGGGACACCATCCGGTCCCATTGATGCTGTGTTTTTAGCTTTAGCGAGAGCAGCTTTCACCTGCGCATTTGAGATGTCTGGGAGGCTACATTCCGCTGGGATAGTTATCTCTCCTTTAGTGGGGGAGAGGGGGGTGAAGTTTGCACTGAACCTGTCTGCCAGTATGTTGGCAATGTCTGTGGGTTCAGTGATTTTTGTATCATTTTGGACTAATTCTGAGAATATCTGGGAGTTTCCACCCAGGTTCCTAACATAGCTGAAAAAGGCCTTATGATTGTCCTTTGAATCCATGGCAATTCTTCTCTCAAAATTGGCCTTAGTTTATTTTATGAGTGCTCGTATTTTTTTACTAATAATGATCAGGGGTGACTTCCCTTTTATGGATTTTGTTCTATCATGTAATAGCTTTCTCCTCTTATTGTAAAGTTTGTTAATGGCTGGGGTCCACTATGTTAAAGAATATAGTGTTACGCTCACTGCTTTGTATGTTAATGTAGTCAGCCTGACAGTGTTGCTTTGATCAATGAGAGAAGTGTGACACACAGTGCTGTATATGTTAATGAAGGTCTATATTACAACATGGAATGCTTAAAACAGCGAACAATGTTTAATCGAGCCTATTTCAGCGAAAGCTGAAAATGTCAACACCTCAGAACAGTGATTTCTTTCCTAGGGAATGAAATCACTGTTCCAACCAAAACAAAAAACAAAAAAAAAAAAACAGTAAACTGTTCCAAACACATACACACTTATATTACCCCTAATTCTATCCCCCCCCAAAAAAGTAAACAGCTGAAAACACATATGCACTTAACTCGCCCATACATCTAACACACAAAAAAGGAAACAGTTTAAAACATATATGCACTTACCTTAACCTACACCCTAACTCTAAAGTCAGTAGCTGTTGCATATTTACGTTTGGAAGCTATACCAGATAAGGGAATCTCTGAGACCACCCTACAGTGCAGAACACAGCAAAATAACAAGGCGGCCAAGTGACTTCTTTCCCAGGGAAAGAATTCGCTGAACAACCGCTTCACTGTTTTGCCTGTTCGCTGTTTAGGGTTTGATGAAAATACATTTGACAAAATACATTTTTGTCATTATAATAGGAACCCGTTAATGAGTGTAGTATGACACTCAGTGCTGCATATGTTAATGAATGTAGTGTGACACTCAGTGCTGCATATGTTAATGAGTGTAGTTTGACACTCAGTGCTGCATATGTGAATAAGTGTATTGTGGTTCGCTGTGCTGCATATGTTAAATAATATAGTGTGACTCTCAATGCTTTGTATGTTAATGATGTAGTCTGACTGACAGTGTTGCTTTAATCAATGAGTGTAGGGTGACACACAATGTTGCATATGTTAATGAGTATAGGGTGACACACAGTGCTGTATATGTTAATGAGTGTAGTTTGGCGCACAGTGATGCATATGTTAATGAGTGTAGTGTGACACTCAGTGCTGCATATGTTAATGAGTGTAGTCTGATACACAGTGATGCATAAGTGAATAAGTGTAGTGTGGTTATCTGTGCTGCATATGTTAAAGAATATAGTGTGAGTCTCAATGCTTTGTATGTTAATGATGTAGTCTGACTGGCATTGTTGCTTTTATCAATGAGTATAGGGTGACACACAATGCTGCATATGTTAATAAGTGAAGGGTGACACACAGTGCTGCATATGTTAATGAGTGTAGTGTTACTACTGAATATACTGATGATAACAACCAAATGTACAACTAAGTACTTGCCTTGCCATATTTCTGACATGAGTGCCTGACCAAAATGATTCTTCACTGAAAGTATTACACTTTATCTTAACTGAATTCTAGTACATAAATTAAGAGAATGCATATGCATTGATTGGGTATAACACCATAATGACTGGCAGAATGTATAAACAGCAACTGGTTGGATGAAGTGGTATTAGCTTATTCTGGTTGAGATTCACAGACAGGACCTTTGCAGCAACGATTGATATCAATGATCCCAACATGCCTATCATGACTGCATATGTTAAAGAGTGTAATGTGGCTATCAGTGCTTCATATGTTAATGAGTGCAGTGTGACTCTCAGTGCTGCATATGTTATGAGTGCAGTGCACTGCTGCATATGTTAATGAGTACAGTGTGACTCTCAGTGCTGCATATGTTAATGAGTGCAGTGCAACTCTCAGTGCTGCATATGTTAATGAGTGTAGTTTGGCTCTCAGTGCTGTGTGTCATTTAATGAGTGCAGTGTGTTACTCAGTACATCATATGTTGAGTGCAGTGCAGCTCTCAGTTCAGTGTATATTAATGAGTGCAGTGTGACACTCAGTGCTGCACATGTCAATGTGTGCAGTGCAACTCTCACTCCTGCATATGTTAATGACTATAGTGTCACTTTCAGTGCTGCATATGTTAATGAGGGTACTGTGACTCTCAATGCTGTGTATGGTAATGAGTCTCGTGTGGAGCTCAATATTACATTTGTTAATGAATTTAATGTGGCTATCAGTGTTGCATATGTTAATGAGTGTAGTGTGACACACAGTCTTGCACATGTTAATGCATGTTGTGTGACTCTCAGTGCTTCATATGTTAATGAGTGCACTGTAATTCTCAGTGTTGCACATTAATGAGTATATTGTGACACACAGTGTTGCATGAATTAATGAGTGTACTGTAACTGTCAGTGCTATGTATATTAATGAGAGCTGTTCATCTCTCAGTGCTGCATATGTTAATGAGTGCACTGTGACAGTCAGTGCTGCACATGTAAATGAGTGTAGTGTGACTCTCACTGTTTATATATTAAAGAGTGTAGTGCAGCTCTCAGTGTTTTATATGTTAATGATTATAGTATGGCTCTTACTGTTTTATATGTTAATGAGTTTAGTGTGGCTCTCAGTGCTGCATATGTGAATGAATCTAGTATGACTCTCATTGCTGCATATGTTAATGAGTGTAGTGTGACTCTCAGTGCTGCATATGTTAATAAGTGCAGTGCGACTCTGACTGTTTTATATGTTGAAGAATGTAGTGTGTCTCTTACTGTTTTATATGTCAATGAGTCTACTGAGTCTCTCCTTTTTTATATGTTAATGAAAGTATTGAAATTCTCACCATTTTATTTATTGAGTTTAGTGTGGCTCTCAGTATTGCATATGTTAATTATTGCAGTGTGATGCTCACTGCTGTGTATGTTAATGAATGTAATGTGGCTCTCTGTACTGCATATAATAATGTAGTGTGACTCTCAATGCTGCCCATAATGAGTGTAGTGTGACACTCATTGTTTCATATGTTAAAGATTGTAGTATGCCTCTCAGTGCTGTATGTTAATGAGTACAGTATGATTCTCATTCTTCTATTTATTAGTGAGTGTAGGATGGCTCTCAGTGCTGCATGTGTTAATGAGTGCATTATGACTCTCAGTGTTGAGTATGTTTATGAGTGTAGTGTGACTTTCAGTGCTGTGTATGCTAATGAGTATAGCATGACTCCCCGTACTGCATATGTTGAGTGTAGTGTGACTCTCATTGTTTTATATGTTAATGAGTGCAGTGTGGCTCTTAGTGTTGTATATGTTAATGACTGTAGAGTGACTATTAGTGCTGCATATGTTACTGAATGTAGTGTGACAATCAGTGCTGCTGCTTATGTTAATCAGTGCATTGTGTCTCTCAGTGCTGCATATTTTAATGAGTGCAGTGCAACTCTCTGTGCTGCTTATGTTAATTTATTTATTTATTTTTCATTTGTTGACTGGGATAGTCTAACTGAATTTATGTCCGTTTTTAGTAGAATCCCTGGGAGATAAGCTCCAAGAGATTACTAGACTACTAACATACAGGTACTAGTTGTTATGCAGTTAAATACTACACATTTTAAACAGTTCAGGAATCTTCACTGTTTATACAAAAAACATGTTACAAGCATTAGATAAGATATTTTAGACTTTATGTACAAGACTTCATTAGTAACTAGAAAGTAATTATTAAACAAATACATACTTCAAGTTTCAACAGTTCAGCATTGATCACAGTTTAAACAATACTTGTTGCCTGCCTTAGATAGGATGCTTTAGAATTATATGCAGAAGAATTTAACTAGATATTTTAAATTATTTCTATTAGGATAAGATATGTTTTTGCCAAGGATAGGCCTTGATCTAAAAAGACACAGATAGAGCAGGAAATAAGTCTTAAGAGAGGCTATTTGGGATATAGTATGATATTAGTCTGGATTTGTACAGGGACATAACCAATGGGTTTTAAGATAGAGTTTCAGATTGTGTTTAAAAAGTGTAAATGAAGACAGTGATGTAAGTATATGGGGGAGTTGGTTCCAATACTTTCCAACTGTATTTGAGAACAGTGCATTTCCTGCCATGTTATTAGATTTACATGTTGATATAAGTAGTTTAGTAGATGAGCTTAAAGTTGAAAAGTTCTTATATTGGGTAATGAGACTAACAAGTATTGGGGTATTGGTAGGTTGGGAAAAGGTTTTGTGCACAATGGTGAGTTGTTTAAAGTGAATCTGATTCAGAAGCTTTAACCAGCCTAATTGTTTCAGATTATGGCAGTGATGGGTCCTAAAGGAGGATGCAGTAGCAAATCTGGCAATACTATTTAAGCATTGGCTAGAGTGTTAAGGTTATTTTTGACAAGTTAGTATATATGGAAGAAGCATAGAGAAGTGTGGAGATAAGGTGGAAATAGGCAATAGTGGTTTTGGCTAGTGGACAGAGAAAGGGTTTTATCCTATAGAGGGAGCCTAGTTTCCTGTTGACGATTTTTATGGTATTGTTGATATGAGTTGCAAAGTTCAGGTTATCAATGGTTACCCCTAGAAGTTTAGTTGTTGGATCGGGAGATATGAGTGTAACATTACTGGATAAGACTGAAAAGTTCATTGGGAGTGATTTACGGGTAGGAGTGAAGAGAAGGAGTTTGGTTTTTCAAGAGGAGGCAGCATTGTAGAAACCAATTTTCTGTTTTATTGAACATTGTCTGAGTTAGAGTCTCTAGTAGGGATTTAGATTTAGCCGAGCAGATTATTGTTGAATCATTTGCGTATTGTACACAGTTAGTTAAAGGAATAGCTAGGCTGAGATCATTGATAAATATTGAGAAAAGGAGGGAGCCCAATATAGAGCCCTGAGGAACACCTAGGGTAACTGGGAGATGGGATGAAAAGTTGTTGTCCCATAGCACTGCCTGCTGTCTATTATCAAGGTAGGACTGGAACCATTTTATAGTCTTTGTGTCCAGAGAGAAGGATTTTAGAATATTGAGAAGTAAGTGGTGGTTGACCATGTCGAATGCTTTTGAAAGGTCGATGAAAAGTGCTGAAGAGAGAAGATTGTCATTATGGTTTTTATTGATGCTGTCAGTGAGGGATAGGCGTGCAGTTGTACTGTGGAAAGGCCTTATGCCATGTTGAGATTTGGCCAGTAAAGTGTTCTGGAGTAGGTGGTCTAATAACTGTCTGTGGATGCACTTTTCCATTATTTTATAGGTTCATAGGTTTATACTAGGCTATCTGCCCTAAGGCACTTATAAGCCTAGCCCAGAGTTTTGTGGCTTACGCCACCCCTTATGTTAAAAAATAATGTGCCCATTAGTTTGTTGTGCCTCTGTCCAGCAGTGACACAGAGATGATTCCCAGGGTAAACTTACGATCTCCCATCCACCTGTCAAGATTTCTCTTGAACAGAGCCAGCGAGGTGCACTGCCTCACATGGACCGGGATTTTATTCCACAACATAGGGAGTCTCTGGGTGACAAATCTATCCCTCCAGCATGTCCTATTTATATCCGTGCTAAGGTTTAAGTCACTTGCTCTAGTGGATCTGGTAGCTTTGGATTTTTTTGAAGTGGAGCATGTCCATTAATTCCGGGTTGGACATGGCCTTGTATGTCAGGCACAGGTCACCTCTGAGCAGACGGTATGCGACTGAATAGAGCTGGAGTTTCTTCAGTCTGGCAGCATATGAAAGATTTTGGAGTCCCTTTATCCTTTTGGTGAGGAACTTTTGGGGTCTCTCCAATTGCTGCAGGTGTCGGGTGAGATACATCCCGAATGGGGCATTCTACTCGATCATTGGTCTGATAAGTGAAGAGTACAGGGGAACAATGACCTCACTTGATCTGGATGTGAATCCCTTCATGATCAGGTGGGCAATGTAGAAGGTTTTTCTAACCCCTTTAGCAATGTGAGTGTCAAAAGAAAGGCCACTGTCAACCTAGGTCCCCAGGTCCCTGATAACCTCTTCTGTGCTTAGTGGATTGCCACCTATATGGTAGCTTGGGGTTACCTTGATTTTCCCGAAGGGTATGACTATACATTTTTTGGCATTTAACTTCAGGCCATGGCTCTGGCACCAGCTATCAGTTTCCGTGAGACCCCTCTGAAGGATATCTGTGTCCGATGTACTTTCCACTATGGCTCCCAGTGTGCAGTCATCTGCAAACTTTGTCAGCCATAGTCCTCCTATGTTTGCCTGTACTTCTGAGAAGTAGATCCCGAACAACAGGGGGCCAAGGACTGAGCCCTGTGGGACACCACTTGTGACAGGCTTGGAGTCTGACATGGCGCCAGCTACTCTAACCCTGTGGGTTCTGTCCTTTAGCCAGTTTGCGACCCATCTTGTGACATATGGGTTTACATTTAAGCTGGTAAGTTTCTCTATAATACCCGAGTGGGGTATTGTGTCGAAAGCTTTTGCAAGGTCAAGGTAGGCTGTATGGACTGCCTTTCCCTCATCAATGGCCTTGGTGACTGTTTCGAAGAAGTCGACCAAGTTCAAAAGGCATGATCTGCCCTTGACAAAGCCAAACTGGGTCGGGTCCAATGTCTGCAAGTCCCCTATGTCTTTGTTTATGAGTTCCATTATGATCCTCTCCATAGCTTTGCAGACCAGGCTTGTTAAGCTTATGGGGCAGTAATTACCAGGGTCCGTAGAGGCACCGCCTTTGTGGAGTGGGGCCACAGTTGCCGTACGCCACTCCTTGGGCACATATCCTGTGGTAAGGCTAAGATTAAACAGCTGCCTTATGTGCGGGTTATTTCCTCATTGAGTTCATGTAGCACACAGCCGGGGACACCATCCGGTCCCATTGATGCTGTGTTTTTAGCTTTAGAGAGAGCAGCTTTCACCTGCGCATTGGAGATGTCTGGGAGGCTACACTCTGCTGGGATAGTTATCTCTCCTTTTGAGGGGGAGAGAGGGGTGAAGTTTGCACTGAACCTGTCTGCCAGTATGTTGGCAATGTCTGTGGGTTCAGTGATTTTTGTATCATTTTGGACTAATTCTGAGCATATCTGGTAGTTTCCACCCAGGTTTCTAACATAGCTGAAGAAGGCCTTATGATTGTCTTTTGAATCTATGGCAATTTTTCTCTCAAAGTTGGCTTTGGATGATTTTATGAGTGCTCGTATTTTTTTACTAATAATGATCAAAGGTGTCTTCTCTTTTATGGATTTTGCTCTATCATGTAACAGCTTTCTCCTCTTATTGTAAAGTTTGTTTATGGCTGGGGTCCACCAGACTGGACGTTTGCCCTTGGTGGAAAGAGTCTTGGTTTTATTAGGGATTGCCTGATCCATGCAGTCCTGGAGGTGTTCGTAGAAGGCATTTGTAAGGGCTTCCGCAGCTTGGGTTGTGGTTTCCACTGGCTTGGGGGCCTTGAAGGATACCACACCAGTCTTGAGTAGTGTGAAGTTTGCTTTAGAGAAGTTCTTCACTGTGGTCTTTTTTGTTTGGGGTGGGGGCAGGATGTGGATATCCAGTGAGATTAGTTTATGATCTGATCTCACCAATGAGGGATATACTTCCGGTGTGGAGCATTTTGTCCCCATGTTTGTGATGATGAGATCTAGTATATTTTCTCCTCTTGTGGGAACGGTGACTAGTTGTTCTATTTCATTTGAATTTATGAACTCCAGGAACTTTTGGGCTAGAAAGTTTGAGCTTGAGTAATGTTCCCAGTCTATATTCGGGTAGTTGAAGTCACTCAATATAATGGTGTTTGGAGATACATTTATACCCTCCAGTGTCTTCAGGAAGGCTGTGTGGGGTTCCTGAGTTTGAGAGGGTGGCCTGTAGCATGCTACAAATTGTAGAGCAGTTTTGCCTATGGTTAATTGCACCTGGATGGTTTTCAATGCTTCGTGCATTGCCACCAACCTGGAGGTGGGTATCCTTGATGAATATGGATACACCCCCTCCTTTTGTGGTGTGGTCCGGGTTTTGGGGCCGGAACGCATGATATGAGGTAAAATCTGATAGTGCCGGGGTGCTCTCAGGAGCCTTGAACCAGGTTTCAGTCACAGCACAGACATCCATCCATACTGAGAAGGGCCTCAAGTGCGTGCATTTTGAGATTTAGACTTCTGGCATTGAGCAGCATTACCCTTAGTTTCTTCCCATTTTTGTTTTCAAGGGTGGTAGGTTTAGAATCTGAGCCTTGCCTAAAAAAGGCACTATGGGGGTGGCAAGAGCCTTAGCCAATATCCGGAATCCCAGGGGTGACAGGTGCAAGCCGTCCCTTGCGAAGCAGCGTGGCTTGTCAAGCATGTCATCCCAGGCAGACAGACACTGGATCCCCTTTGAATGACACCAGAAATTAAGCCAATTGTTAAAGCTGATCATCTTGTCTCTATGTTGTGGCATCATTCTTGGTGAAGGAAGGATGCTGCTCAGGGTCAGGGTCATACCTGCCTGGGCTACATAATCAGAGAGCTCCTCTATGTCTCTTTTCATGTAGTCCAGGGAGGTACGTCTCAGGTCGTTCACACCAGCATGGACAATGACTGTGTCATATTTGTGAAAAACAAAAAGTGGAATAAACGGAATGACCAACAGGTGACCGCATGGGCTGTTTATTTGAAAATATTAACATATTTGTTAATATTTTCAAATAAACAGCCCGTGCGGTCACCTGTTGGTCGTTCCGTTTATTCCACTTTTTGTTTTTCAGTTAGTTTTATTTCTGCTTTTTTCGAGACTGTGTCATATTTGTACTTGCTGTGGAGTGACCCGAGTGCTTGTGTAATGTGGCGGATTCTAGCACCCAATAGGCAGCTTACTGTGACCCTCTCCTTGTTCAGCCTGGTGAGTGGGACGTCAGTGTGTCTGACTATGGAGTCACCTATGACAAGTATGTTTGGTGTTGTGTTTGGCCTTAAGGGCTGTGACTGCTTTGCACACTGATTTTGTGGTTTATGTGTTGCCTGTGGTGTGTCATGAGGTGGCAGTTGCTTGGGTGTCTGCTTTGGAGGCCTCTGCTGTTTAGGTAAATTTTTGCTCAGAGCCACCGAGTATGTCTTTGTGTGTTTATGTGTTTGATTCATTGTTGTGATAGCTTTATGTGAGACTGGTTTTGTGGTGTGTGTAGTTGCCTTCTCCTCCTGTCTGGTCTTGCCAGTCCTGAGTTGAGAGAGCTCAGCCTCCAGTTTGGCTAAATAGCTGCATCTCTCGCAAGTATTTGTGTTATGTGGGAGGAGGAGAGGGTTGTCTGTGTACATGAGGCAATTGTAACATTGCCTCAATATTCCCAGATTCACCAACTGGACAGGAGAGGACACCAGCATCTGGCCCTTCGACATGCTAGAGAAATTAAGAAGTTAGGGGTGTAACTGAATAAGAGAGGACTTAGTAAGGAAGTGGGTACTCCTGGGGGGGGGGGTTCACTAGTGAGGGACTTTGTATAATACAGAAGTGCTAAGCCTGAAAAGAAGATGCTTTTATGACAAGTGCTGAGCTTTTTTTTTTTTTTTTTGGAGAAAAAAAAAAAGGAACAAGTGCTGCACTTTTTAGTTAAGGGATATACTGTTTAGATTACTAGTAGAGCAGTTCTAAGGGAAAAAATGAAGAACAGACTTTATGGAGCCAGAAAAAGTTTAACCTTGTTAAACTGGTGCTGCCCGATGCTGCTCTAGTGGCAACTCCGCACTAAAGCGTGCTTGATAGCAGGGGCTGGAAAGAGCCAGGAATTGACCCAATACAGCCAAAAAAACTACAGTTTCAAGTCAGTAACCACTCCCACGGGGGGAAGGGAAGCTGCTCAATGTTTTTCACTGCCACTGATCAACAGAGAGACTTTCCTTTAGCCCAAGCAAAAATGGCCTCACAGAAACTTACAAACAGTTCAAGAACAGCAAGCCTGTAACTGAACTTTTTTAAATCTCAGAAAAGTGGGAAAAAAGCAAGATTTTTTTTTGTTTTTGTTTTTTCAGAGATAGCAGAGGTTCACAAGTAATATCAAGTTATAACAGTGCAGTAAATGACCCCACACAAGAGTGCTAGGTCAAAGACAGAAAATATGCAAGTTTTGAGAAAAAACGATTTTAAAATTAAGTGCAAACAGGAAATTCAGTAAACAGCTTTTAGTTGTGCTCTAAATACAGCTACTAATGCATAAATCAAGTTTAACAAGCCAGAAAATGCTCAAACTAGGCAACTATGCAGAAAAACGTAGCAAATAAACAGAGCAAAAATACTTAAAATCTCAAAAGTGGCTCCTTTCTTCTCTCAGCATTTTCTCTTCTTGGTGGGTGCTACACCAACAGCCAACAAGCCTGAAAAGACGCCAAACCCACGAGGCAACTAGGTTTTAAGAGAGGAAGATGAAGGAGTTTTGGAAATGACCCCTACTGGTCAATAAAACTACAGTTTCAAGTCAGTAACCACTCCCACGGGGGCAGGGAAGCTGCTCAATGTTTTTCACTGCCACTGATCAACAGAGAGACTTTCCTTTAGCCCAAGCAAAAATAGCCTCACAGAAACTTACAAACAGTTCAAGAACAGCAAGCCTGTAACTGAACCTTTTTAAATCTCAGAAAAGTGGGAAAAAAAGCAAGATTTTTTTTGTTTTTGTTTTTTCAGAGATAGCAGAGGTTCACAAGTAATATCAAGTTATAACAGTGCAGTAAATGACCCCACACAAGAGTGCTAGGTCAAAGACAGAAAATATGTAAGTTTTGAGAAAAAACGATTTTAAAATTAAGTGCAAACAGGAAATTCAGTAAACAGCTTTTGGTTGTGCTCTAAATACAGCTACTAATGCAGAAATCAAGTTTAACAAGCCAGAAAATGCTCAAACTAGGCAACTATGCAGAAAAACGTAGCAAATAAACAGAGAAAAAATACTTAAAATCTCAAAAGTGGCTCCTTTCTTCTCTCAGCGTTTTCTCTTCTTGGTGGGTGCTTCACCAACAGCCAACAAGCCTGAAAAGACTAAAAAAAGTTTAGCTAATGGGGAAAGTAGAGCTATGGGATGATAGTTAGAATATTATCTGGAGTTTCCACCCTTGTGTAGGTGGATAATGTAGGAGATTTTCCAGATGGTGGGAATAGTGCTTTCTTGTATGGTTCTATTTATCAACAATGATACAGGATAAGCTATGACTCTGGCTGCCTTTTGCAAGTATTCAACAGGAAGCTGGTCAGCTGATGGGGTAGTAGGTTTTAGTTCACTTAAGAGGTCGCAGATGAGGGAAGTTGGGACAGGTTGCAGGTTTAGAGTTGGGAGAGAGTTAGTAGTATTGGTTGGAAGGGCAGAGCTATCGGCTGTTAGTTGATTAGCAAGTGTTTGGATAGTCTCAGTGAAGAAGGTATTAAAAGCATTAGCAGTTTGCTTTGGATTGTCGGAATCTGATCCTATAGGGGGTGGTGTTGCGGACTGGCCTGGTTGAAGTAGTCTGTTTATGCTAGCCCAGAACGTTTGTGGATTATTTTGGTCGGTCTGTTGGAGATGGAAGTAAAAGTTTTTTTTTTATCTTTGAGTATAGATTTCTTATCCTTATTTCCTTTTTGCCTGAATTATTGTTGGTCTACGGGGTTTTTAGTTGTTCTCCATAGTGCCCAAACATTATTTCTCTGTTGAATTTTCTGCCTGATTTTCTTTGTAAGCCATTGGGTGGGTTAGATTTAATTTTGATGGAACACTTTGGTGCATGGTGGTTAAGGATTGTTAAGAATTTTGAGTTAAAGTAGTTTTTTGGTTGGTCAAGTGGGAGGTATTTTATAGGTGACCAATCACATTCTATTAGTTCAGCTTGGAAGTTGTTGGGGTTAAAGTTTATGTTGCTTCTTATTGTTTTATATATGGTTGGGTTGCGTGAGCTTGACCTTTGCCTGATTATGTAAGTGAGAGAATGGTCATATACATCATTAGGGAGGGTCCCTACATTATAGAGTTGTTGGTGATTATTTATTAGAATCCAGTCTAAGATGGATTCTTTGTTATTGGGTTTATTAATTCTGGTTGGGGGGTTCATTGTTTGTGAGAAGCCATTAAGGTCAATATGGGAGGTTGGTGATTCAGTAGAGCAGTCCTTCCAGTCTATATTAAAGTCTCCAAGAATTATTGTCTCTTGGGGAATTTTTGTTGAGAGTTCAGCAAGGATACCTTCCAGAGTGGTGATGTTGTTATCAGGGGGCAAGTAGATACATGTTATATTTAGGGATTTGCTGGGATTAAGTTGAAGTTTGGTGCTAATGATTTCTTCGTTGTTTTCAGAAGAGAGATCAAGATCTAGTATGGATATTTGTAGCCCTTCTTTATACAGGATAGCAATACCCCCTCCTTTTTTACTTTGTGGTCTTGTCTCAAGATGTTGTACACAGATCGATTAATTTCAACATCTTGTGTAGTGGGTTTTAGCCATGTTTCTGTTAAACAATGTATATTAAAGGAATGAACATCCAGGAGAGCATGGAGGTGGGCAATTTTGTTATTTATGCTGTGAATATTAAGGTGAGCTATATAGAGTGAGTTGGAAGATTTAAATGAGATATTTGGGGTAGAGGGAACATGAATTTGTGGTTCTTTGCTTGTATTTTGCCCTGGTCCTGTGTTAGGATGAATGCCCCCATCTAGTAAGGAGAGGTGTAATAGTTTGTTTAAGGGATTGTGGAGGTTAAAGTAGTGATGAAGAGGTTTTTGTAGGTTTTAGATAGTTGTATTTGATATGGGCCAGTCTGTGATATTTAGCAGGTAAATAGCTAGGTAAAGATGTTATATTTATGTGTTCTGGGGAGTTGATTAGAAGTATAGTACTTGTCCGTGCATTAGGGAAGTTCAGCTGTAAATATTTTGACTGTTCATATGAGGTTAGCAGGTAGGCCACTGTTAGAGAAAGTAGGAGAAAGACAATGATTAGGAGCTTAAGTTGGATTTGGAAAGGTCATGTTTGCATAGTGACTAATAAGCTTACTGGTGTTCTTTAAAGGGGAGGAGTTATACTAGGAGTGATTAGAGAGAAATGTATGCACAATGTTAACAAGATGACTATTGTGATTGGATTGGAGAAGAAGAAGATGTGGTGAGGATGTATAAGCTTAGGAGCAGTAGGGGTGTGTGGGAATTGGGGGTAAGGTAAGGGAGAGGAGTGTGCCCTCAGGGCAAATGGAGCTGGTAGAGACAAGAGAGGTAAGGAGCTGAAAAGAACAATCAGTTGAAGCAGGAATTACAGTAGGTAGGTAACCCTAAATACTGGAATAAAGTTAAAAGAGTAGATAATAGAGCTATTTGGAGGGTGTGTGAGAGCTTACCATAAAAAAAAATAGATGTTATGGTCTACAGTTCAATAGCAAGTATGTGGATAAACAGTATATAGCAAACATGTAGAACAGGCCAGGAGAAAGCTTCAAGGCCTGGAAGGGACAAGTCTGCCACCTGGTGGCCCAAATTCATTTATTGTAAGCAGGGTAAAAAGGGAAAGGAGTAGTGGTTCAGATTGTCCTTAAATGGTGGAAAAGGTAGATTAGGCTTGCTACAGAGTGGGGAGGTTGTAAAACTGCTGGTTGTCCTGGCTAGCACTTTATAGCCACCTATATTTAAGTTATAGGCTATACTGGCTGTGATAGTTTAGACACATACCTTCATGCTCCCTTTACAGAGAAATTACAGGGATAGGTTGCTCAACTGTGGAGACTGAAGGGATTTTGGAAAGGGTCCTTGTTCTTCAGGTTGTTAATTTCTGTGTCCTAGAGCAGTGCACTCAGACTGGAGAGCTGAGATTGTTTTAGGAAGAAAAGAAAGAGAGAAAAATAGTAGAAACAAGATATTTAGTGATTGTAATGTGGCTCTTAGTTCTTCATATGTTAATGTAGTGTGACTCAGAGTGCTGTATTTGTTAATTAATTTTGTGTGACACTCAGTGCTGCATATGTTAATTAGTGTAGTTTGACACACAGTGCTGCATATGCAAATAAGTGCAGTGTGCTTCTCTGTGCTGCATATGTTAAAAAATATAGTGTGGCTCATACTACTTTGTATGTTAATGATGTAGTCTGACGGACACTGTTGCTTTTATCAATGAGTGTAGCAAGACACTCAGTGCTGCATATGTTAATGAGTGTAGTTTGACACACAGTGCTGCATATGTGAATAAGTGTAGTGCTTCTCTGTGCTGCATATGTTAAAGAATATAGTGTGACTCAATGCTTTGTATGTTAATGAAGAGTCTGACTGAAAGTGTTGTTTTATCAATGAGTGTAGGGTGACACACAATGCTGCATATGTTAATGAGTGTAGGGTGACGCACAATGCTGCATATGTTAATGAGTGTAGTATGGCATACAGTGATGCATATGTTAATGAGTGTAGTGTGACACACAGTACTGCATATGTTAATGAGTGCATTGTTGCACACAGTGCTGCATATGTTAATGAGTGTAGTGTGGCACACAGTGCTGCATATATTGAGTGTAGTGTGACTCACAGTACTGCTTATGTTAATGAGTATATTGTAACACACAGTGCTGTATCTGTTAATTGGTGCAGTTTGGCACACAGTTCTGCATATGTTAATGACTGCAGTGTGACACTGTGCTGCTTATGTTAATGAGTGTAGTGTGATACACAGTGCTGCTTATGTTAATGAGTGTAGTGTGACAAAATGCTGCATATGTTAATGAGTGTAGTGTGGTTCTCTGTGCTGCATATGTTAATGAATGCAGTGTGGCTCTCAATGCTACATATGTTGAGTGTAGTGTGATACACAGTGCTGCATATGTTAATGAATGTAGTGTGACACACAGTGCTACATATGTTGAGTGCAGCTTGGTACACAGTGCTGCGTATGTTAATGAGTGTAGTGCACCACACAGTGCTGCATAAGTTAATGAATATAGTGTGGCTGTCAGTCCTGCATATGTTAATGAGTGTAGTGTGGCACAGAGCACTGTGTATATTGAGTGTGGTGTGATTCGCAGTGCTGCTTATGTTAATGAGTATAGTGTGACACACAGTGCTGTATCTGTTAATTGGTGTAGTTTGGCAAACAGTGCTATGTATGTTAATGATAGTCGTGCCGCATTATTATGCCTTTCACTATAATCTGCCATTAGTATGTCACAACCAGCAACTAGGTGTGTGACTGTTTCCAATTCTGTTTTACAAAAGCTACATTTTTCTGTTTCTCCCACATGTTTAATGGACTTTGTAAACCAATGTGTATGTAGCCCACTATCTTGGGCTGCCAATATTAACCTTTCATCTCTTGGTTTTAATTCACCTCTCTTTAACCATTCCTGTGTCTGATCCAGATCAACATGAGGTTCATACAGAAGATTTCTATACCTGCAACTATATTAATGCATTTTCCACATTTCTTGCTTTGTCGTCTTATCCTTTACCTTATATTCCTTCTTGTTGTGGCACATTCAATTGCTGCCTGTTTTTTATTTACTTCTGGTTTGATTTCCATTTCCACTTGATGCCAATATGCTCCTGCTAGAATAAGCAGGGAAGTCATCTTAGACTTATTCTCCTCATGTTTAAAAACTGTCACTACATTTGGGTCTTGTGAGGTCAGCAGATATGTATGCATTCCCATGATTGCATATCTATAAGTGTAATCAATTTCAAGTAGGCCCATACCTCCTTCAGAACAGGGAATATATAATCTTGGTATGTAATGATTTTTATAAATCATTTGGTAAATATGAAACATCCTTCTTGTTTTTCTGTCTAATCTATCCAACACATTTTGGGGCCAATCAATCACTCCAGAAGTGTAAGTTAAGACAGGAAGAGCAAATTGGTTTATAGTTTGAATTATCTTTACTGTTTATATGAACTGATGTACTGTGACTCCGTATGAGAGTATGTTAGGTAATGCAGTGTAGCACTGTGGTTTAGTTTCTCCAAGTTTTTTGGGTTTCCAGTACTATGACATAAAAGGAACCCATTCCTAACTCTGTTAGACTGTAAGGAATTGTTTCATTTTTTTGATGTAAGCCAAAAGTGCTCTTCGCAAGAACTGCACTGTGCCAAGAGTTGCCTCATTCTTTCATTTTTATGGATTAACATGCATTAGTAGCACATCTAAATACAACTGTAAATTTTTTTTTATTCAACGGATTGCTCTGACTGCTGTTGGAGCTATCTGAGTATCTTTCTTCCATACTGACCTCAATCCTGCCATCATCCTGATATTTTATGGTTGTGTGTCTCTCTGTAGATAGGGCACTGTAATCACTTGCTGTAGTAATATTAATAATCAGTGCTACTTTTGTCTTTTTTCATGAACTACTATATCTAGATTTCTCACATCTCTATTTTTGATCTGTTGGTAATGAATGATCCTATATGATATTAACTTCATCATTCTCTGTAATGCTTTGTGGTTCATGTTTCCAGTGCTTCTCAACTACTTTTATATTGAAGTGCTTGCACAGTCCTCATTGCTGTTGTGTATCAAGTCTGATGTAGCGCAACACTCAATACTGCACATGTTAACCAGTATAGCCTGATTCCCAGTGCTGTAATTGTAATCCAATGCAGTGTGACTATCTGTGCTGTATTTATCACCAAATGTGGTGTGGCTCTCAGTGCTGTGTATTTAACCCTCAGTGCTGTATGTGTGAGCCAGTGTAGTGTGACCCTCAGTGCTGCATATGTTAGCCAGAGTGCAAGGCTGTCAGAGCTGTGTTTAACCACTACAGTGTAACTTTCACAGTATAATTTCTCTGAGTATTTTGGGTTTCTAATACCGTGACGGGAATGGCCTCCAATCTTAAGTCAAAGTATAATTAAAGTTCATGAAATTAGTATTGTTTCAGTTTTTCATTTTACTCAAAAGTATTTCTTCTCAGCACCTGCAATGTGCCCAGAAATTACTCGTTCTGTAATGTATATGGTGTTATATATAGTGGTCGCATATCTAAGCATGACTGTACATTCTTTTTTTATTAGACCTGTTGTGTCTCCTGGTTTACTATCATTATGTTGAAGTGGATTCAGATGAATCCACTTCAACAAAAGGCAGGGGGTTGAATGGTGACAATGTCAAACCCGATATTGCTGAATTACAAATCTCACCCTTATCTTGACCCATGTTAAAGCCCATTCCGTGGTCGCATTCGAGATGTAATTCGGCAATGTCAGGATTCAGCAATGTCAACTTTCATGGACGTGGGTCGATGTAAGTAGTGTTTGACCGAGTCCGGTCAACATAATGATAGTAAACCTCTTCTACTACTACTGTTGAAAATGTGTGGGTATGTTTCTTTACAATGCTTTTAGTTCTACCTGGGAATCCTGGTATTTTATAACTTTGTGGCTCTCCGTATATAAATTACTGTAATCACTTGCTGTACACATTCCAGCAATCAATGCCTACTTTTGTCTTCTTTTCATGGACTAATATTGCTTTTATATCATCTTTTTTGAACTGTTAGCAATGAGTGGACTCACATGATGTAAACATCAGCCTCTGTAATGCTTTATGTTTCATGTTTCTAATACTTCTCAGATACTTCTGTGTTGCAGTGTTTGCACAATCTCCAGTGCAGCAGTCTTGCCACTTTCTTACACAGGTTTCCTGCCATAAGTGTATCATTCCCAGTAATGAGATGTTCAACCATTATTTATTTATTTATTTGTTTGTTTGTTGACCAGGAAACTCCAGTGGGTCAGAATAACCCATTTTCAGTGGAGGCCCAGGGAGAAAAGTTCCAGTAACAAATTAAAAATTACTACCACAAACAATTAAACAAAAATTAGTATAAAACAGGACAAGATTTACAGTAATAAGTAAACATACAAATATAAATAGCATTTCTTAGTGATATAAATGTCCACAGTACAATGTCATTATGCAGTGAAAATAAATGACAGTAGAACTTGCACAGTATATAAATGGATAACTTGTTGAGGACATTCAGTATAAACAGTCATGACACACAGTATATTCTGTACAATATGAAGGAGATTATACTTTTGCCTTGTGGAAGTTTCTGAAGGATTAAATATTGATTAGTATACTTTGTTTAAGAGGAAGTCCCAGAAGTACAGCTGGTTTACTAGTATTTCAGTTAATGTAAAAAAGGGATATTCTAGTCAGTAAACTCACTGGTGTTGGTTTGTGATGGTATGAAGTTCTGATCACAAGGACAGATGTGATTGTTAAGAAAGTGATTTTTTAGGGTGACTTTGAATGTTTTCATAGACTCAGTTTGTGTTATGGAGGTGGGTAGTGCATTCCATAGCTTTGCAATCGAGTAAGAGTATAAGCTTTGTCCAGCTCTCTTACTGGCTTTGTATACGGTAAGAAGTTGTTTATTAGTAGAACAAAGATTTTGGGTTGGGATGTAGGACTGTACAATAGAATGTAGTGATGGGTAGTTATTTGGATTGCTTATTAATTTATGAGCAAGAGTTAGTTGAGTGTATTGGAGGTAATATGAGAATTCCATCCATTTCAATTCTTTAATGGAGTGACAGCGGTGAGTGCAGTTTTGTAGTCCAGAAGTAAATTTGGCAATTTTATAATAGCATGATTGCAGTTTATTGCTTAAGGATGTGTGAAGGTTGGTGAAGATGAGGGAACCAAAGAGGAGTGAGGGGAGTATTAGGTAATATGCCAGTTTTATTCTTGTGGGCTTATCCATATACAATTTATGTCTATATAGTTTACCTAGTTAACCAGTTACCAGTTATTTTTTACTGCACCTGCATTTTTGTCTGTTTCTCCCAGATGTTGAATGGACTTTGTAAATCAATGTGTACATAGTCCACTGTCATGGGCCACCACTATTATACTTTCATGTTTTGGTTTCAATTAACCTTTCCTTACTCATGCCTGCATCAAATCTTGTCCAACATGAGGTTGTTCCAGGAGATCTCTCAACTTGCCACTGTATCCAGGGATTTTCCAATTTTTCTTCACTTCTGATCCTTATCCTTATATTTTCTTTTTTTTTGGCACTTTCAGTTGATTTCTGATTTTTGTCTTCATTTAGTTTTTTTTTTCATTCCCACTTAACACTGAAATACTTCTGCTAAAATATGCAAGAATATCATCTTAGATTTCTTTTCCTCATGTTTTAAAACTTTCACTATGTTTGGATATTTTGAGGTCAGCAAACATGTATGTAGTCCTGCAATTTCAGATCTATACATGAAATACATTTTGAAGATGGCCATACCTCCTTCAGAGCAAGGAATATATAATCTTGTTATGCACTATTTTTATATATCATTTGATAAGTGCAAAACATTTTTTTTATTTTTATGTCAAACTGATCCAATACTTTTTCGGGATAGTCAATCATTCCAAAACTGTAAGAACAGGAAGAGGAAACTGATTTATAGCTTGGAGTTTATTCCTAGATGTCAAGGCAAATTTCAGTATTAATTTTAATGTTCTGAAGTATTCCTTACAGAGTTTTGTTCTCATTTTTCATGATGTATAGCTGATGCTTTATCTATTCCAAAATATTTATACACTCTGTCCTGCTGAAGTTCTTTAGATTAATATTTTCTTGGTGCTGAAGCTTTCCTGTTTAAATATTGCATTTCCATAGTTTTTAAGACCAGATCATTCTTATATCATCTGAGATAGTTTTAATTATTTGTTGTTGTGTTTTCAGCTTCTCATCTGATGAACTATACAGTTTTAAGTCATCTACAAAAAGTAGATGAGAAGTCTTTAAATATGGTTGGTTTCTGTTAAGTGAATATCTTAATAGGTTAAGGGCCAGACAAAACAGAGGTGACAAATAATCACTCCGGAATATCCCCCCATTTACCTTTTATCCCTGGAATAATAATTTGCTCTTTGCAGAGGGAATCTCAGAATATTTGTGATCTGATTCACTGTGACGGTAAAACGTGGGCATGCTACCTTGTATGGTTTGACTCTCAGTGTTGTAAATGTTAAACAGTATAGTATAACTGTCAGTGGTATGAACATGAACAAGTGCAGTGTGTCTCTATGTGCTGCATATGTCATCCAATGTAGCGTGTCCCTCAGTGCCATGTATGCTATCTAGTGTAGTATGACGCTTGTTGTTGTACAGTATATGCGATCCAAAGTAGTGTGTCTCTCATTGCTGTCTGCTAGTGTAGTGTGGCACTTACATACATGTTAACTATTGTGTTATGATTCTCAGTGCTGTGTACCAGAATCAATGCTGTGCATGTGATACAACGTAGGGTGACTGTCATTGCTACATACAATAAGTGGTGCATGTTGTATATCTAATTTGATGTAATTTGTCTCTCAGTGCTGTATATATTAATCAATGTAAGCTGCCCTCTGCTTTACATAAGTTAGGCAGTGAAATATGATTTTGCAGTGCTGTATATGTAATCTGATCTGTTGTTATTTCGGTGCTTCCTATGTCAGCTAGTGCTGTGTAACTCTTAGAGCTGTGTATGTTAACCTCTGTACAATTACTGTCAATGCTATATATGAGCTCTGTTGTAGTATGTGTGACTCCGTGTTTGTTATATGGTCAGATGTATTGTGGCTTTTGCTGCTGTGTATGAAATCTGACATAGTGTGACTCTCACTGCTGCATATGTAAAACAGTGGAGTGTGATTCTAAGTTCTGTATATGTGATTCAATGTAGTGTGAGTCTCAGATTTGTACATGTGATTAGATGTAGTGTAACTCTCAGAGCTGTATATGTTAACAAGTGTAGTGTGACTCCAAGTGCTCTTTAAGTGATCTAACACAGTGTTACTTTTGTTGCTGTATACGTTATCCAGTGTAGTATGACTCTCACTGTTGTATATGCTAACCAGTTTAGTGTGAGTCTAAGTGTTGCATATGTTAACCTGTGTAGTTTGTCTCTCAGTGCTGTATATAAGATCTGAAGTTGTGTAACTTTCATATGTTAACCAAAGTATGTGTACTCAGTGCTGTGTATGTTAACCAAAGCAGTGTGACCCTCAGAGCTGTATGTGTTAACCAAAGTAGTGTGACCCTCAGAGCTGTGTATGTTAACCAAAGTAGTGTGACCTTCAGTGCTGTATATGTTAACTAAAGTAGTGTGATCCTCAGAGCTGCATATGTTAACCAAAGTAGTGTCACCCTCAGGGCTGTATGTTTTGAATGCAGTAGTGTGACCTTTAATTCTATATATGTTAAACAAAGTCCTTGTATCAATCCAGGCTAACTTCCATGCTACATCAATGATGACACTGCCTGTTCTCTCTCATTACTCCATATTTCTCTTCTTTGTTACCTTTCTTTACCATTACTGCAACTTCTTATATATTTTTACCTCTATGTAAACTGCAGCTCCTTATATTCTCACTTGAATACACCCTTCATTTCTCTGCCTTTTCTACCAATAACAAATATCACCCTAACTTAGTTCATCCTGACCTTCTATATGTTTCTCTGCTCTCTCTAACCAGCTCACTACTTTCCTCACATAACTTCCACCTATACTGGAATAATTTATATACAATATACCACTAATAACCAAATACAATTATATGCATGATAATACAAATACTACTTTATCTTTCAACGCCAGACTTTGTTAGAAATGTATTCCTTAAGAGAATGCCTGTACTTATTACCTGTAAAAAAGACTATGCATATGCTCTTTTCAATAACTAATGCATGCCCTACATATTAAACATTTGTAACTTTTGCTCTCATTATTTTTGACTTCCATTGACTATTTTTTGCAAAATCATATTTTGTTTTGTACCACTCTACCCAGTCAGACCTTCCTGGTAACCAAATGTCAAATAAAATAAAGTAGTGTGACCCTCAGAGCTGTGTATGTTAACCAGTGTAGTTTGACTCTTAGTTATGTGCATGTGATCTGATGTTGCAAGACTCACAGTTCTGGCTACTGTAACCATTGATGTGTGACTCTCAGTGGGCCATTCATTAAGCAGTGCAGTATGCATCAGCTATCCACCGTTACAGAAGTAAAGGATTTTTTGTGGAATACTGAACAGACTGAGCTTCCCCCTGTACCATCAATCAGGGATCATGGTCAGCTGCCAGCTAGAAAGACATAACTGACAGTTTATCTAGAAATGCTAACTTGTTGGTCTTTGGTGCACTAAATGCTGGTGACACAAGGGCACTGTTATCTGTTTGTAGGTATATCTCTAATGAAATATGCATGAGCCTGTGCCCATATGGCACTTGATTAGACTGGACAGCAGCAGCAGTTTAGTTTAGGGATGTTGAGATTCATTACACACAAGCAGTTGTGCTGGAATTTTGCTTACCTCGTATTCCCCACCCCTATTCTTATGGACTAGATTTGGAAAATAGTTTCTTCGTGTATCAGTTCAGAGATTGTATGGCTAATGGTCTCTCAGTAGATCAGTTCAGCTAGAAATCATCTGCAGTATTCTCAAACTTAATTTGATTTTTCTGTGTTTATCCTTTGCAGTAATGAAGCCTACAGCTGTGTTTGTTCTAATGACCTTCAATATTTAGTGATTCAGATGCAATTCCTTTACTGAAAAAAGTGTTTTCCTGCTAGCTAAAAGATTAAAAAAATGTTGTACTGCATGATTCTTTACACTTGGGATATTTTCTACACTCTAGGAGATACAGAGCAGTAATACTTTATCTTGCTATGTCTTTTTGTGCATATTTCACTGTGTAGCCTCGGAGTAGCTATACCCTTTATAGAGTTTCCTTTAGATAAAATGTCTAGAATAGCTGCTTTATTCCATGTAGTTAATGCCCTGAGATGATGTTTTTCATTTCATCATCCTCCACATTGGTAACATTCCTACATTTTTTTTCGTATTCCCTCTGGTGAGTTTTCATATTGTTTATAAATCACAACATGCCAAGATCACTGCATTTTTTGCTGTTTTGAATTATCTAATGAAATGATCCGAAAGGATTTTCACAGTGTTCTTTTCTAGTTTACTGATGGGGAATACTTCTCAATGTATGTAGACAATGCTTCCAAAGTTCATTTCCTGCATGCTTTACATGATTTATGTATGTATGATGCATCTATGGGTATATGTATGTACATATTTATGCATTTAGTTAGTTATTTTTGGTGTGACACCTATATGCTGTAGAGGGCCTTGGAACGCTCACAATGATTTGCATGATGATAGTATCCTAAATTTACCCCACACTGATGTGACTTCATAGCACTCTGTTCTTATCAAATCATAGGAGGTTACTAGGTGAATGGTACCAGGGCCCTTACAAGCCTAGTCAAGTTCAACCTGTGTCCCCAAGGGTGTCTGCTTCAAGCAGACACTAAAATCAGCACGTATTACTCCTGTCCAAGAGGGACCCAGGTGGAACCCCTGAGGTGAATTTGTGATTAATCATCCAATTGTCCAAATTACACTGAAATAGTGCCAATGAGGGGCTTTGTTTAACATGAATAGGAAGCTTGTTCCAATGGTGGGACAACCTATATGAGACAAATCTGTATCTCCAGCAAGTTTTGATGTCACATACCAGGTGAAGGTCCTTTGAGCAAGTGATCCATGTTCTGTCATTTGACTTGCAAATGTGCAACATTTCCATTACAGCTGGGTCAGAGATTGCTCTGTATGATAGGCACAGGTCAGCTCTGAGCAGGCTTTATGACACAAAGTAAGGTAACAATGATTTCAGTCTGTCTCCATAAGATAGATCTTTAAGACCCTGAATTTTCTTAGTATGGAAACTTTGTGGTCTCTACAATTGCTGCAGGTGTTTGGAAAGGAACATACCAAAGGTAGTATTGTACTCTATTATTGGCCTGATAAAGGAAGAGTACAGGCAGGTTACAACCTCTTTTTTCCTGAAGACAATGCCCTTACTTATGAGATGAGCAATATAAAATACCGTTCTAACCACTGTGGAGACATGGAAATCAAAGTTAAGGTTGCTGTCGACCTGTGTGCCCAGATCTTTCACTACTGACAGTGTGCTTAGGGTATTGCTATTGATGTGGTAGCTTGCAGGAACATTACCCTTGCCAAAGGGGGTAATAATGCATTTTTGCATTAAGTTTAAGACCAAGACCTTGGCACCAGTCATTAGTCTACCTAAGACCTTCTTGCAGGATGTTGACATCACTGGAGGTTTCAATGATCACTCCCAGTTTTCAGAAGTAGATTCTAAACAGTAGGGATCCCTGTGAAACACCACTGGTTATGGGTCTGCTGGGGGGTTGGAGTCCCCTATTTTGACTGTGAGTTCTACCAGATAAGATGTTAAACAAAAGACTCTTCTGCTTGAATTGGTGGTAGCTTAAGTGGCTATAAAAGATTCCTATGCACTTATTGAAAACATTATGGGTTTTTCATAAAAATATCATCAATAAAACTTGTGACTTCATAATAAACATTACAACTTTAAAACAACGGACATTTAACTTTGTGTTTAACTTCACTATTATTCCATTTCTTATTATGCAGAATAAATAAATAATAAATCAGCACATTTTGTAAACTACAAATGCCATATACAGGAAAAAACCCTGTCATTCACTTCACTCTTTAGGAATATTTTCATACTAACCACAAACTCATAACCATTTCTATTATTTTAGCATTTAGACTTTCCCATATATCTAAACTTACCTTTGAGTCCTAGTCTATTGTATTATTTAAACCCTCAGTTTACACTTCCAAGTATAAATGCTCCTTAACATGTCACCAGGGAACAATATCAGAATCTCTTGGTTCATCCTTTAAAACCAATGTTTGGAGCATGTCATCCTCCAAAACTCCAGTCAGTAGCACAGTAATAGTGTCACTGCTGCACAGAATATCCACGTCTTTAGTTTTTTTTTCCATAAAAAGATTTTGGAAGACATTTTCCTTCCATTCCATTTGTTGATCCTGTAACCCTCCTTGGCATGAAATTAGTATGGAAAGTTCCTTGGTGCCCTGGTCAAATTTGACCTACTCAGCATGAATACCACCTTGGGTCTCTCTGCAAAGAGGCCATTGGCCTGTTAGGTCTAACACTATCAACAAAGTATAAATAAGCAAAATAAATTGTATTTTTTATTTTATTTTACATTTGTTGACCAGGATTGTCCAACTGAGCTAGAGAGCCCTTTTTCAGCAGAAGCCCGAGGAGAAAAGTTCCAGTACATAATACAATAACATAAGCAGTATTAATTTACATTCAAGTAAAATATATATTATTAACACATTGTGATTCCATAGGTGGTAATGAGAAAGACATTTTTACATTCAAGAAAAAGAGACATAATTATAATTTAACATATGATGTTATGAATAGATTTATATAGGAGGTAAATGACAGAATATACAAGAGATAGAACGAATGAATGCTGGAATAAGGCATAGGAAGTTTGAGGTTAGAAGTGTCCAGTATTGAGGTAAGGGAGAAAGCGCTAAGAGTAGGAGATGGATAAAAGGTAGTAGGGGAAAAGGAGGACAAAACTGGGTAAATAAGAGGCTTAAGGAGGGTTAATGAATCCATACTGATCTTTGAAAAAGTCTAATTGCCAAAGTCAAAGTAAAGGTTATTGTCATTCGGAACTACACATGTGTAGCCTAAACAAAATTTTGTGCATCAGCTCAATTCTTGAGATTTCAAAGGAAAGTGAAACAACACATACAAGTAGTGGAATAAGCATTACTAACAAATAAAGCCCTATACCCTAAAGTACCATACTGGTATTTTGATCTGGTGTCCTATGCCTTTATATCATTGATGGAATCACTTTCATATTTTCCTTTTTCTTTTGTAACAGAAGCAATAGCATTTAATTTAATTATCTTTGTGAATCATGGAAAGTGGAGAAATTTGTCTGTGTGTGTGTGTGTGTGTGTGTGTGTGTGTGTGTGTGTGTGTGTGCGTGCGTGCGTGCATGCGTGTGTGTGTGTGTGTGTGTGTGTGTGTGTGTGTGTGTGTGTGTGTGTGTGTGTGTTAGTTACAGAGTTACAGTGGTTTGCTTCTTAATTTTATGACTTACTTCACTTACTTAGTTTTATACATTCTTCACCAGCACTAGTATATTGCCTTATCACTGAGGCATTATTTCGTAGATATAAGTCCTGTGCTCTGCCCTACATTTATATTGTGGTTAATTTGCCTGTTCCAATAAGCTTAAAACAAACAAAAGTAAATGATCAGGTATCAATCATTTTTAATTGACAGTCATTTCTTGCATATTCTGTTCCATCTTGGTTTATAATCTTTAGACAAATGTAGTCCAATTTCAAATGATATTTGTAAGATTTTGCCAAAGAAGTAAGGCCTACATGAATGCATCAATTCTTTACAGCACACTAGGGAAAATGCATAAAGCGACTCTTCAGTCCACCAGGGTTTTCCGTATGCATTTGTCTCCATCTGATGAAGTTCTTTGAAACGAAAATGGAGTGTGTGTTGAATTGCGTTAATGTGATGTGTTTTACTGGTGGACTGAAGAGTCGCTTTATGTATTTTCCCTTTTGATGGACTGAAGAGCTGTTGTTCATTAAAGCATAGTGTGCTGTTAAGAATTTGTGCCTACTTCGATCTGTTCTGGTTTAGTACTGTTTGGTTGGTTCGGAACAGTGATTCTCTTTTTTGTTTTTGCTACATGAATGCATAGTATGTGTCTGTAGCTGAGATTAGTGTAAGACAATCTGGTGTAATATGCCACAAACTAATAGCATGGATGGTGTTCATAGAAAGTTGACAGACTGCACTATGCAAAACAGCATAACAAGTGGTAATGAACTAGGTGGAAACAATTCAGAGACACAAGTACCATGGTTGTGTTAACAGAAAAATGGCACAGTATGCACAATATGCAAATGACTGCATTATGATATGAAAATTAGATTTAGATGCAAATAAGGGACAGCAAACATGTAAATGACACCTTCAAACATAACAGAGTGATTCAGAAACATATAAAGCAAGTACCCAGTGTCAGAGTGATCACATATTCTGAATACCAGCAATTGCTGTTGTACAAGATGCTAGAATGTATGTGGCAGACCAGCTAAACGTGACTTACATATATTAGTGCCCACTGACAGAGATAATTCCCATGATGCATAGTGCCATGGCCTACCAAACATATGCATGTGATACCACCAGCATCTATTGTACCACAGTTTGGTTGGGTAGCAGATTATGGCCACTTCTGCATGGATAGAGATATCATGTGGAAGTCTGTTGCATTGTGTGTTAAAAGGCAGACTCAATGGGAATGCATGAAGTGCCCATCCAGTAAGCACTAAGGTATATGTACCTTTAACCATACAAGCTACAGGGAGCTTTCAGCAATCTTCAGGTGACATGGTATGAATTTCACAGGTTTCAGACTCATACCCCTATACTGCTTATTCACATTATGCAGAAGTATGTAGAGGAGAATACATGATCCTTGAAGACTGAAGAGTAGAGAACCACAACTCTACTAAGTGAGCATCCAACAACTCTGCCAAATTTTTTGTCATCCTGGGAGCCATTGATTGCACACAGACATAGTCATCAGGGCTGCACCTGGTACATAAGGTGTCAAATACAATAGCAAGAAGGGACTACAGTTCCTAAACTATCAGAAGGTTTGAAAGGAACAGGGTAACATCTATAATTTCTCTCTTTACCACCCAAGCAGTTTCTATGGTTCTGATATCTGGCACTTGCCACAGCTATAACAACATTTTGTACATGGTCATTTTCCACAAGATACTAAGCTTGGTAGTTGCATACATCACCATTTATTCAATGGAGAAGACACAGTGACAGATGACTGTAATGCACACCAACCACTGTTGGGGGGGGGTTGGACTGTTTCTGATCAGGGTCCTCATTTTTTTGGGACTATATGAGAGGTGTCCAGTAATACATTTGCTGATATTGTCACTGTGTCATTAGACCATGCCACTTTCACGTTACTCTCAGGATAGGGAAATGGAATGTGATGTGGTAGCCACAAATTGTAATTCAGGGATCACATTCTCCACAGGCAGGGCTGATTTGCATGTCATGAATACAGATGATGTCTACTGCAGTTGCCTGTTGTCTTGTGGCTTGGTGCGGATTATTGCAGCAATGTTATAGAACATTATGTAGCATGTTTGTGCACTCTAATGGGCATCCCATGTTGGCAGCCATCAAGATATATATATATATATATATATATATATATATATATATATATATATATATATATATATATCATCTGCAACCAGTGTGGTGGGAATGGGTGACAATCGGAAGTTCGAAGTGGGTTTGGTCGAACCCAGTTCATTCGATGTCTGTAGGTCAACTGGCGACAATGTCGAACTCGACATTGTCGAAGTACGAATCTCGCCCTCATCTCAACCCAAGTTAAAGCCCATTCCAAGTTTTATGGCGAGTCATATTTCGACAATGTCGGAATTCGACATTGTCGGTTTTGTGAAAGTGAGTCGATGATCCCATCATTCGATGGGTTCAGGTTCGACTTTCTGATGGTAAACCATTGGGAACATGTATGACTGGTGCTTTTCTGCCCAGAGGGGATAATGATGGTAAAGAAATGATAGAATAAGATCATGCAGCCTGGTGAGATGCCCCAGTCATGGATCTAATGGAGAACTGTTGTACTGTACATATGAGTACCTGTCTTAGGAGTGGACTATGCCACCTGCATATGACCAGCTCATGTCCACCCATGTTCATCCAGAACTTTCCACCATCATGGACAGCAGAAGCTGCAGAACCACACCAGTAGATAGTTATCATGTTGTATGGTTACACTGATAGATGCCACATGACTCACCAGTGGCTAAGTCAAAAATGTCATCTTCAGTCTTTATAATCAGAGTCACTCTGTAGACACTGAATGTCATCCTCCAAGCCATTTTGGTAATGTACTTCATTCCAAATGCCATGCAACATGCTAACCTGCTCCAAAATTGTGTGAGGTCTCCATTGCTATGTTTGTTGATATGGCCACTACTGTATGTCATTAGTCTGTGCCATCCTCACATTGTCATTATCATCAGCCACAGATGACCAGCTGACATTTGGCATGTGCTGCTCTTTTGTGCTGGATCCTCTAACAGTAAAATCAGGGAAAGCATAAAAACAATATACCTGTGAAAAGCAGTGTAATACATGGAAACCCTTCCACAGCAGGCATAATGTAATAAAACAGAATCTACAATTACCATACGGTTACCTACATACCTTGATATACAGGGCATTGCAGTTGTAGACTGGCAGTAGTTGTTGGACAGATGTGCAGAGGTCACTTGATGGATAAGTCTTGCATCAATGTACTGCAGTGTATTTTATGGCAATGTAACAGCTAATACTAACCTGGTGTATCCACTACACACACTCATGCAGTTATCATCAGCCCAACTGACACATCCAGGCCATCACTGAGAATTAGGGAAATGGAGGCCACAGTTGTGGACTGTAAGCCATTATCCTGCAGGAAGTTAATGGATTTTATTTCATTTGTCCCTAAATCACCCCATGCTGGTTATCAGGTGCAATGCAAGGTCTGCTATATGAAGGTCCAGTGTGATTGTGTCCTTCTGCATATTCAGTTTACCTAGAAAAAGCACAATGCTCTCCTTGGCAGACTTACAACCCATAAATTCCTCTCTTTTACAAAAAAACAAAGACAGACACACATGCATTATTCTAACTATCCTTCTATCAGGGTTCATTGCACCAACACTGACCTTTCCTGCCCAGCTCCCTAAGTACCTATGTCTGTGATAAATCTACATCATCCGAACCAAATTCATGGATTTAATTTCTACAACACTGACTTGGCATTGATGTTTTTAAATCATTAGATTTTGTAACTGCACAAGTGGCACACACATTTTTATATCATTTGAAAAATATTTCAGAACTTACATTTATAGTAATGTGTCATTTTTTTAAGACCTGTACATATCATTTTACTAATGAGAAGACTTCAGTATTGTTCATAAACAGACTGAAGAAAAGCTGCTATTTATTTCTGTCCTAACTTATACTTACTAGCAGCATGCTGCCCAGCTGCTCAGAATTGTGCAAAACAGCCATGATTTTGCTACATATTTTTGGTACACCCCTCATAAAAGTTTTGATTTTCCGGTAAATCAGAGAGGATTATAATCAAATGACATTGCCAGGCATTAGCATGTCATACTTCATATTGCTAAAAAATAGTGTATTTTGATGCAAAATGTATTGAAATATTTTTGAATAAATTAGATTGATATTTAAAACCTCTCCATGATTTTTCCATTTTATTTCACCTGTATGTCTGGATTTGTCAATAATTCTTAAGCAATGAAATTGAGATGTATACACTAGAACCTTTTCTATAAAATCCATAAATTACAATTTAAAAAGATTCATATTGATAGCATATTTGCAAACTATGCATTATTTTTCTTAAAAATAAATCCATAAAATACAATTTAAAAAGAGTCATATTGTTAATATATTTGCAAATAATTTATTCTGACCATTTCAGATTTGAGAAAGGCAAAACAATACTGTTTTTTAAATACAGAACACCAGAGTCCAATTGTTAATTAACATCTGTGTAGGCACAGTGTAGACCCTACATGGAATGTATCTGTGTACATGGCCATGGTCCTCTCCACAGCGCACCATGGATATTAATGATGGCACGCTGCCAAGGGAGAGCTGAGGACTTTGGATAGTGAATGTCAAATGTATAATATGTTATTTTTATGATGTTTTATGTTTTTATGTTTATTTTTTTTTACCTGTCTTAGGAGTGGACTATGTCACCTTCATATGACCAGCTCATGACCACCCATGTTCATCCAGGGCAATATTTATAATCTCAGCTTATGCCCCACAGCAGGGTTGTGATAGTGAGGACAAGAGTGAATTCAGACAGCAGTTGCATGACCTACTAAATAAATCAGGACAACATGAATTGGTGTTGATAATGGGTGACTTGAATGCACATACCGGGACAGACAGAGCAGGATATGAGGACTGCCTGGGTTCACATGGGTGGGGCAACAGGAATAAAGAAGGAGAAGCCATTCTAGACTTCTGTCTGGCAAATGACTTAATAGTATTCAACACATAGTCCAGAAAGAGAGACAGTAACAAGATCACATATAAGAGAAGTCAACATGGAACTCAGATAGACTTCCTCCTAGTAAGGAAAAGGCACTGGGGTAGAATCCATGATTGCAAAGTCATCCCCAGTGAAACAGTCAGCCTACAGCATAAACCACAAGTTGCCACAGTCAACTGTAAGCAGTGGTCAGAGAAGTCTCCAAGGTCAACAGAGACCAGACTGAAGACCTGGAAGTTGACTGGAGAGAAAGTACAACAGTTCAAGGAATTACTGAGGGCTCTGGCACCCTGAGAAGAGGAAGAAATTGGTGGAGTTGAAGAAAAATGGCAGCACCTAAAAATAGCATGTGTTAGGACTACAGAAAAGATATTTGGCTGAGCCAGGTATGGAAAATGGTACATAAGGAAAGCTGGTGGTGGAATGCAGAAGTCCAGGAAGTCATCAAAAGAAAGAAAGCATGCAGGAAGAAGTGGGAGATAGAAAATACTGACCAGGCTAGGAAGAACTGCTGGTTGGCTAACAAAGAGGCTAAGAAAGAAGTTGCAATAACAAAGAATAGGACATCGGAAACACTGTACCAACTTCTGGAAAGTCACTCAGTAAGGGGCACAAAGAAATTATATCATGTTGCAAGGCAAAGACAGAAGGATAAAGAAGATAGTCAGACACCCTTCATAAGGGATGCCAGCAACAACCTGCTCACCAGTCCAGAAGACATCAAAGGTAGATGGAAGGAGTATTTCCAGCAGGCTCTGAATGAAGAAAACCCCACAGAAGCTGTACTGCCCCAGAAACAGCCTACGATGAGAGAAGAAGAGGAGCTCACCCTAGAAAAAGTATGAACAGCACTAAGGAAGAGAAAGTCAGGGAAAGCAGCAGGCTCAGATGAGGCCACAGTAGATATGATACATATGCTGAGTGAGATGGGGAGAAATGGCTCCTGAGGATACTAATAGCAGTGTGGAGATGACTGGAGAATAAGCATACTCATGCCAGTGTACAAGAACAAAGGGGACATCCACAAATTTGGGCAGCACAGAGGCATCAAACTCCTATCACATTGCATGAAAGTTCTGGAGAGGGTGATTGACAAGCAGATACACAGAGTAGTAGAATGTAAGATGGGAGATGAGCAGTTTGGATTCAGATCAGGATGCAGCACAACTGACCTGATGTTTGCATTGAGACCGATACTTAAGAAAACCTACAGATGAGGAGAGAGTCCAACTAGGCATTCCTAGACTTGGAGAAAGCATATGACAAGGTCCCAAGAAAGCTGATCTGGGCAGTACTGCAGTGGTTTGAAGTCCCAGAAACATTGGTAGAATTAGTGTAGGCTATGTACAAGGACCCAATTACTCAAGTATGAACAGTGTTTGGCCTCTTGGAGGGGTTCCCAGTAGGAGTATGTGTACACCAGGGTTTAGCTTTGTACCCACTGCTGTTCATACTTGTGATGGACTACATTAGCAAACAGGTTGGAGAGGATGGATAAACAAAGCTGCCGTATGCAGACGATGTGGCAGTGCAGGCAGATTCTGAGCTAGAACTTCAGCAAAGGATAGGAGAATGGAATGGAAATCTGAAGGCACATGAGCTTAAACTAAGCTCTGATAAGATGGTGGTAATGGCAGCAAATTGGGGAATTCAGAATATGCTGAGAATAGAGATAGAAGGGAAGATAGTGTAAGAGATAAACAGCTTCAAGTATCTGGAGGGGTAGTTGATCTGAATGAAGAGGTCAAAGCTAGAATCAGAGGGGCTGCAGCCAACTGGCATAGAGTATCAGGCATAGTCTATGACAGAAGAAGACCAAGCAATATGAAAAGTAAGGTGTACAAGACAGTGGTGTGACCAGTACTACTGTATGGTACAGAAACCTGGGCAGTAAAGGCAGAACACTTGAAGAGGCTAGAGCTGATGGAAATGAAGGGCCTGAGAAAGGTGGTAGGATTCACACTGTGGGACAGATGAAGAAATGAGGACATAAGAGCAGAAGCCAAAGTAGCTCTAATTGCAGAAAAGATCAAAAAGAATAGATTATGGTAGTTTGGGCACATGTGTGAAAAAGCAGAAGACAATCTGGTGAGGAAGATTTGGGACAGTGAGGAAGAAGGTAAGAGGAAGTGAGGACATCCAGCAAAGAGGTGGATGGATTGTGTGAAAGAAGATCTGCGACAGTCAGGCATGAGTGTTGGAGAAGGCAGGAGTGTGGCACTGAATCAAGAGAGTTGGCGACAGTTAATATGATACCCCGAACCCATGTAGAAAAATGGGAAAAAGTGGGCTGATGATGATGATTTTTTTTTAACTGCATGTTTGTACAGCATGGTATAGAGCACTGCAATGCCAAGCTGTGCTCATGTAGACAGCTAACACCTGCCAGACATCTAAAAATAGAAACGGGATGTAATTAATTATTATAATTAAATTTCTTTCTTTTTTGTTTTTTTCAGTTGCTGTTTGTGTGGTGCGGTGCAGTGTAAAGTGCAGCAGAGGCAAGCGAGTTTATACATACATAGCCAGCATATGCCAGACATGTAAAAGATTAACCAGATGTAATTAATTATTTATTTATAGGTCTGTTTAAGCATGTTTGCATGGTGCAGCACGGTGCTCAGCAATGCTAACAGATTGATAACAGAAAATGTGAAGGTAAACTACTTTTTATAACATCCAACTAGTTACATGGGTTGAGTTATGGTGTTATGTGTAGTAGGTTCTGGGTACAATCCATAACAGGCAGAACATGTCTGTAAATGAACGCACTATATTTCTTTAATTTCATTAAACTATTGTGAATTTTGGCACTACCAATGTCTGTGAGGTGCTAAGCCTCGCTAAAACCATGGTTCTGCAAGTTTTCACACTGCTTGGCTTTGCTTAGCTAGTTTGCATGCTGCTAAGTCATGCAGTGCTTTTTTGAATTTTGCTCAATGACATGCAAGGGCAAGAAAACAGCCTATATTAAGCCCAATAGGCAGGAATCCTGCATCATTCATTGAAGTTCACTCAACTGTTGGTATGGCTGGCGGTTTTAGAGAAGGTGTATGCTTTCATGAGCAGATGTAAGGTATTCAGGAGTCCAGGGACATGGTTGGGCTCTTGGTTAAAAATCATGAACCCTGCCTGATGCAGGGCAGATTCCAGGGCTTGGAGTGTAAGGCAGAGGTCTGAGACTTTTTGGCCAGGAAATTCACCAGTGTTACTGGCATTCCCTGCACTGGTGATCAGTGTAGTCACCATTAAAAAGACCTGAAAAGAAGAAAGAGGGGAACCTTGGACATTTGGGTCCAAGAGGCTAAAGCAAGGAATGTCCCACAAATATGTAAGCAATTTTTCCTCTGTTTTACCAATATGCAGTCTGAATGTCTGCAAAACTGGTATGCACAATGGCTCCCACAACAGCTGCAGCTGAGAGGGCTCATAATGTCAAGTCACATGCTGAGTGCCTGGCCAGGTTGCACTGTGAATGTGATAAGTATGGATTTAGTATGATAACTGTAGTGCAATAAACAAGAAAGACTAAAGCATTTACTGCAATAAAGTATACACAAGAAAAACTGTAATGCAATAAATGGGCAATTAGAGCTATAGTGCAATACATGAACAATAACAACTGAAGTTCAATAAACAATAAACAATATACAATACCATAACAGTAAGCAAAATGGTCTTCAGCAAGATTGTGTTGTTATAACCATGGCAGTAGAGCTGTATGCACTGCTTGTCAATGGTAAGGTTGCCGCACTCAAGTGTAACACTGTAATAGCTGTAGAATACAATAGTAATGGCCTACAACCTGTATTGCTTAGCTCATAGCACTGTCCAAGGCTGTCTCCAGGCCAATATCAGTTACATAATACTCTCTGTTCCTACTTCAGGTAATAAAGGGATATGGGTGAGGTAGCCCACTCCATGGTTAAATATTGTGTGTGTACTTCACAGATATTTTAAAGCAATAACAAACCGAAATGTTCACCAGCACTGATAATACTAAAATAAAGCTATTTTAATATATACAGTATGGTTGTATTCCATGCATGTGTGTTCCTCTGTCAGTGCAGTCAATTATAACAATGCAATAGTTCTAGAATGCAAAAAAATGTCCTGTAACTTGTATTGCTCAACTCATAATATGGTTCAAGGTTATCTCCAGCACACTATCAGTCACATAATACTCACATTTTCTTTTTCCCCAGGGAAAAACGGTATATGAGTGAGGTAACACATGTTATAAACAGATATTCCCCGGGATTCATTAAACCCTGTATAGTGCTATTCTGACACGGAGTGGACCATGTCATAGCGCTACTTGCATATTCGTGAAGGGACGCTACTGTTATGGCTATGTCAGCACAAACATTACTGAGTGCAAGGGGCAATTCTAAGCAGTGCACACCCAATCTAGCATGCCCCCTGCACTCAGAAAGTGCCATATGGCACTTTTAAAAAAGCATTTTAGTGTCTGCGAACACTGAAATGAAATAAAATGTATATTTCAGTGTCAGCAGAGACTGAAATAGATAGGGGAGCAAGAAACAATGCGGAGGGTGTGTGACAGGTTCTGTCACACATATCCTGCACTGTAAAAGTGCCATACGACCATAGCTGTCAACTGTACAGGTTTCCGCAGAATGCCCAAATTACTGCCTCGCATATTTCTCAACTTCCTAGAGCAAAAATGCTGTACAAAGCCGTAAATAATGGGGGGGGGGGCAAAGGCACAAAAATAAGAACACTATTTAAATATTGCACTGACAAACCCAGAAAGCTGATAGGATAAAAGGTTTGTAATAGCACATATGCACAAGCCAATGCATTTCTTTGTGCCGGTCCCAAGCCTGGATAAATGGGGAGGGTTGCGTCAGGAAGGGCATCCGGCGTAAAACTTCTGCCACATCAGTTATGGCGCAAAAATGTCATATTTCCATACCGGATCAGTCGAGGCCCGTGTTAACAATGACTGCCACCAGTACTGTTATCCAACAGGGTGCTGGCGGAAATTGGGCTACTGTTGGCCGAGGGAGAAGAGGAGGGCGAAGGCATGCCCGAAGGCAGGAAGAGAGGAGGAAGGTTAGGAGTGTAGCAGTGAGGGTAGGAACCTTGAATGTTGGCAGTATAGGTATAGGAAGAGAGCTAGCTGATATGATGGAGAGAAGGAAGGTTGATATGTTGTGCATACAAGAGACCAGATGGAAGGGAAGTAAGGCCAGGTGTTTAGGAAATGGTTTCAAATTGTTCTATCATGGTGTGGATGGCAGGAGAAATGGGGTAGGGGTTATACTAAAGGAACAATATGTCAAGAGTGTTTTAGACATGAAGAGAGTGTCTGACATGATGTTTATGAAGCTCGAAATTGATGGTGTAATGATGAATGTTGTTAGTGCATATGCTCCACAAGTTGGGTGTGCGATGGATGAGAAAGAAATTTTGGAGTGAGTTGGATGAAGTTGTGGTGAGTGTACCCAAGGGTGAGAGACTAGTGATTGGAGCAGACTTTAATGAGCATGTTGGTGAAGTGAACAGAGGGGATGAGGAAGTGATGGGTAGGTATGGTGTTAAGGAGAGGAATGCAGAAGGTCAGATGATTGTGGATTTTGCGAAAAGGATGGACATGGCTGTGGTGAATACGTATTTTAAGAAGAGGGAGGAGCATAGGGTGACGTACAAGAGTGGAGGAAGATGCACACAGGTGGATTATATCCTATGTAGGAGGGCCAGTCTGAAGGAGATTGGAGACTGTAAGGTGGTGGCAGGGGAAAGTGTAGTTAAGCAGCATAGAATGGTGGTCTGTAGGATGACATTGGTGTTCAAGAAGAGGAGGAGTGTGAAAGCAGTGCCAAGGATTAAATGGTGGAAGTTAAAAAAGGGTGATTGTGAAGTGGAGTTTAGGGAATAGTTAAGACAGGCACTGGGAGGCAGTGGAGAGTTACCGAATAGCTGGGTAACTACAGCAGAACTAGAAAGGGAGACTGCTAGAAAGGTGCTTGGTGTGACATCTGGACAGAGGAAGGAGGACAAGCAGACCTGTTGGTGGAATGAAGAAGTACAGGAGAGTATACAGAGGAAGAGGCTGGTGAAGAAGAAGTGGGATTGTCAAAGAGATGAAGAAAGTAGACAAGAGTATAAGGAGATGAGGCGCATGGCAAAGAGAGAGGTGGTGAAAGCTAATGATAAGACATATGGAGAGTTGTATGAGAGATTGGACACTAAAGAGGGAGAAAAGGAACTGTACCAATTGGCTAGACAGAGGGACAGAGCTGGGAAAGATGTGCAGCAAGTAAGGGTGATAAAGGACAGTGAGGGAAAGGTACTCACAAGAGAGGAGAGTGTGTTGAGTAGATGGAAAGAGTATTTTGAGAGGCTGATGAATGAAGAGAATGAGAGAGAGAGAGAGAAGGTTGGATGATGTGGGGATAGTGAATCAGGAAGTGAAACAGATTAGCAAGGAGGAAGTAAGGACAGCTATGAAGAGGATGAAGAATGGAAAGGCTGTTGGCCCAGATGACATCCCAGTGGAAGCATGGAGGTGCTTAGGAGAAATGGCAGTGGAATTTTTAACTAGATTGTTTAATCAAATTTTGGAAAGTCAGAGGATGCCTGAGGAGTGGAGAAAAAGTGTTTTGGTACCTATCTTTTAGAATAAGGGTGATGTGCAGAGCTGCAGTAACTAGAGAGGGATAAATGTGATCAGTCACAGCTTGAAGTTATGGGAAAGAATAGTAGAAGCTAGGTTAAGAAGGGAGGTGATGATTAGTGATCAGCAGTATGGTTTCATGCCAGGAATGAGCACTACAGATGCAATGTTTGCTCTGAGAGTGTTATTGGAGAAATACAGAGAAAGTCAGAAGGAGTTGCATTGTGTCTTTGTAAACTTGGAGAAAGCATATGACAGTGTGCCTAGAGAAGAGTTGTGGTATTGTATGAGGAAGTCGGGAGTAGCAGAGAAGTATGTAAGAGTGGTACAGGATATGTACGAGGGTAGTGTGACAGTGGTGAGGACTGCAGTGGGAGTGACAGATCCGTTTAAGGTGGAGGTGGGATTACATCAAGGATCAGCTCTGAGTCCTTTTTTATTTGCAGTGGTGATGGACAGGTTGACAGATGAGATCAGACAGGAGGCCCCGTGGACTATGATATTTGCAGATGACATTGTGATCTGTAGTGAGAGTAGGAATCAGGTTGAGGAGACTCTGGAGAGGTGGAGATATGCTCTAAAGAGCAGAGGAATGAAGGTCAGCAGGGCTAAGACAGAATATATGTGTGTAAATGAGATTAAGGGTAGAGGAATGGTGAGGATGCATGGAGTAGAGGGGGTAAAGGTGGACAAGTTTAAGTACTTGGGATCAACAGTTCTGAGTAATGGTGAATGTGGAAGAGAGGTGAAGAAGAGAGTACAGGCAGGGTGGAATGGATGGAGTAGAGTGTCAGGAGTGATTTTTGACAGACGGGTACCAGTAAGAGTGAAAGGGAAGGTCTACAAGAGGGTAGTGAGAAAGCTATGTTAAATGGGTTGGAGACAGTGGCATTGACAAAAAGGCAGGAGTCAGAGCTGGATGTGGCAGAGTTAAAGATGTTAAGATTTGCACTCGGTGTGACTAGGATGGATAGGATTAGGAATCAGTATATTAGAGGTTCAGCTCATGTTGGACAGTTTGGAGACAAAGCAAGAGAGACGAGATTGCATTGGTTTGGACATGTGCTGAGGAGGGATGATGGGTATATTGGGAAAAATATGATAAGGATGGAGCTGCCAGATAAGAGGAAAAGAGGAAGGCCTAAGATAAGGTTTATGGATGTGGTGAGAGAGGACATGCAGGCGGTTGGTGTGACAGAGCAAGATGCAGAGGATGGGAAAAAATGGAAAGAGATGATCCGCTGTGGTAACCCCTAATGGGAAAAGCCGAAAGATGATGATGAGTAGCACGGACTTCCTGAAGGCTATGAAGACTAAAACACAAATGTCTGACATTTGAAAGTGCCATTCAGCCATAGACTTCAACTGTACACATTTCTGCAGAATTCTCAGATGCATACCTCACATACTTTTCAACCTCCTATAGCAAGACATCTGTACAAAGCCATACATAATGGGGGGGGGCAAAGACACAAAGATAGGGCCCCTTTTTAAATATTGCACTGACAAACCCAAAAAGTTGATAGAATAAAAGGTTTGCAGTAGCATGGATTTCCTGAAGGGTATGAAGTCTGAAATCCAAATATCTATCAGTTTGTTCTGACTTAAACCCTGAGTGATTTGCCAATGATTTGCTAGAAAACCACAGTCACACTTCCTAACATTGTAAGACCAATAATTAAAACCTGGCCCTATATGTCCCTTTACAATTTCCCTTACTGTGACTGACAAGGAGTACAGATACATGTAAATAAAGTGGGTTTATGAATTTATATATATATTTTCCATTCTAAGGTATGTTTAAGTATAGCTCCACAGGTGTGCATGCTCTGGCCCCCTATTCAGTATTTCTGAAACATCCCATAGGAGATAAATAAAAATATACAGCTGAAATCCTCATGTCGAGATAGCATAGTGGATAGAGTCCCAACTTTACATGAGGTGTTCTTAGCTTGAGTACCAAGATAGGCATTTTATTTTTACAAGAGAAAGCAGTGTTAAAATTATTATTTTAATTTTAAATTATGTATTAATTAATATTTGTCAACCAGGGTAGAGTAGCTTGTCTAAAATGTAAGTGTGAGTGCATATAACATGTGAAATCACCTATGTATGCACAAGTATCCCATACAGTATAGTCACACCCCATAGTAATATAATGAAAGCACATAGAGGGATGTCATGCAAAGTAAATCATATACACTTACTAATAGGTTCATAAGTTCATAGGTTGGTACTAGGCTATCGACCCTAGGGCCAATGCAAGCCTAGCCATAACAATTCCCTGGATATTTCTTCCCACAATATTTATTTCTCTGGAACCCTGTCTAGCAGGGCGACTGACATGATCCCCTGGGTGAATTTCCTTTCTCCCATCCAATCATCAAGGTTCCTATTGAATAGGGCCAATGAGGCGCTCTGCTTGACATGTATGGGCAGTCTGTTTCAGAGTATGGGGAGTCTCTGGGTCAAGAACCTATCCCTCCAGCATGTTTTGTTCATTGTGATGACAAGGTTTAGCTCCCTGAAGCATGTGGCTCTGAGGGACTGGGATTTCTTTAAGTGGAGCATGTCCAGCAGCTCAGGGTTTGACATGGCCTTGTATGTTAAGCAGAGATCTCCTCTGAGTAGACGATATGCCACATAGTATAGCTGGAGTTTTTTTAGACGGTCAGCATATGACATCTGCTTTAGGCCTGTGATTCTTTTAGTGAGGTATTTCTGGGCCTTTCCAGCTGTTGCAGATGTCTTGTGAGGTACATACCAAATGGGGCATTATACTCTATAATGGGTCTAATGAAGGATGAGTAAAGTGGGACAATAACCTCATGTTTTCTGAATGAAAAGCCCTTAGTGATGAGGTGTGCCACATAGAAGTATTTTGTGACTGTTGTGGCAATGTGGTTATGGAAAGTGAGACCACTCTCTAAATGTGTCCCTAAGTCTCTCATCACACTTTCAATGTTTAGTGTCCTGCCACCTATGTGGTAATTCATGGGTACAAGTTTTTTTTCCAAAGGGGATAACTATACATTTCTTGGCATCAAGCTTGAGCCCATGGCTCTGGCACCAGACATCTGTTTCTGTAAGGCCCTTTTGTAGAATATCCACATCATTTGGGGATTCAACAATGGCTCCCAGTTTGCAGTCATCTGTGAACTTTGTTAGCCAGTGTCCCTTAGTATTGGCATGTACTTCAGAGAAGAAGATGCCACACAAGAGTGGTTCAAGGACTGAATCCTGAGGTACTCCACTTGTCACTTGTCTGAAGCTGGATTTGAAGTCGGCTACTTTTACAGTCTGGATTCTGTCAGTAAGCCAGTTGGCACCCCATCGAGTGACGTAAGGATTTTTGCCCAGCTTAGTGAGTTTATCTATGATTCCAAAGTGGAGGATGGTGTCAAAGGCCTTGGCGAAGTCCAGATAGACTGTGTGGACTGCCTTAGCCTCGTCCACAGCTCTGAAGACTGATTCAAAGAAGTCAATCAGATTCAGGAGACAAGATCATCCCTTCACAAACTCAAACTGGGTGGGGTCCAGTGTCTGAAGGTTGCCAATGTCTTTGTTTATATGTTCTATGATAATATCCTCCATGTCCTTGCAGATAAGGCTCCTCAGACTGATTGGACGGTAGTTCCTGGGATCCAAGGTGGATCCCCCCTTGTGGAGTGGGATAACTGTACCTGTGCACCCCTCAGTGAGCATGAAGCCTGAGGTGAGGCTATGATTAAACATGACACTTAGGTGAGGTGCCAGTTCATATTACAGTAATGATTAATGAAGTAATTATCCTGATATTTTTTTAAATGAAAAATGAACAATGGTTAGCAGTGCTCAGCTATGCTTAGTCAGTGTAAGCTAAATGCCAAAAAGTGCAGTCATCCCCATTGGGGAAAACCAAAGTGCCCCCAAGCTACCATCATGTAGCCCAGGTCGGTATGACCCTGACCCTGAGTAGCATGTTGCCCTCACCAAGAATGATGCCAGAGTATAAAGACAAAATGATCAATTTTAACAATTGGCTAAACTATTGGTGTAATTCAAAGGGGATCCAGTGTCTGTCAGCCTGGTATGACATGCTCGACAAGCCATGTTGCTTCGCTAGAGACGGCTTGCACCTGTCACCCTTGGGCTTTCGAATACTGGCTAAAGCTCTTGCCACCCCCATAGGGCCTTTTTAGGCAAGGCTCAAAAGACAAACCCACCACCATAGACAACACAAGAAACAAAAAACTGAGGGTAATGCTATTCAATGCCAGAAGTCTAAACCTCAAAATGCATGCGCTTGAGGCATTCCTCAGTATGGAGAAAATCAGTATCTGTGCAGTAACAGAAACCTGGTTCAAGGCTCCAGAGAGCACCCCAGCACTACCAGGCTATAACTCATACCATACTTTTCGGCCCCAGAACCCAGACTGAAATACAAAAGACAGGGGTGTATCCATCTTCATCAAGGATACCCACACCTACAGGTTAGTGGCACTGCACAAGGTCTCGGAGACCATCCATGTGCAACTAACAGTGGGCAAAACTGCTTTTCAGTTTGTAGCTTGCTACAGATCACCCACCTTGTCTCAAGACTCTCACTCGGCATTCCTGAGAAAATTGGAGAATATGAAGGTCTCACCAAACACCATGATATTGGGTGATTTCAACTACCCAAACATTGACTGGGAAAACTACTCAAGTCCCAACTCCTTTGCCCAATGTTTCCTAAAGTTTATAAACTCAAACACACTGGAACAACTGGTCAACACTTCCACAAGAGGTGACAACATATTGGACCTGGTCATCACCAACATGGCGGCTCAATGTTCCGCACCAGAGGTAAACCCCTTGTTGGTAAGATCAGACCATAAACTAATCACACTGGACATCCACATCCCAACCCCACCCCCAGCTAAGGAAACCACTGTGAAAAATTTCTCAAAAGCAAACATCACACTTCTCATGACAGAGATGGAATGTTTCAAAGCTCCTGGGCTAATGGAAAATGCTGCCCAAACCACAGAATCCTTTACAAATGCATTCTATGAGCATCTACAGGAATGCATGGATCGAGCCATCCCAAGTAAAACCAAGACTCACTCCTCCAAAAAGAGGAGACCAGTCTGGTGGACCCCAGACATAAATAAGCTATACAACAGAAGGAGGAAACTACTACATGATAGAGCAAAATCATAAAAAGGAAGGCATCCCTGATCAGTATTAGCAAGAAACTATGATCCCTCATAAAATCATCCAAGGCCAGCTTTGAAAGAAAAATCACCAAGGACTCTAAAGATAATCACAAGGCCTTCTTTAGCTATGTCAATAATCTAGGTGGCAACTCTCAGATCTGCACTGAGCTAGTGCAAAATGGCAAAAAATACACTGAACCCACTGACATTGCCAACATCCTGGCTGACAGGTTCAATACAAACTTTACCCTGCCCTCACCCCATAAAGGGCCCGTGTCCATCCCAGAAGAATGTAGACCCCCAGACATCACAGACACACAGGTGAAAACAGCCCTCTTCAAAGCCAAAAACACAACATCAATTGGACCGGATGGTATCCCAGGATGCTTCTTACACAAGCTCCAAAAAATACTAAACCCTCACATAAATTCACTGTTCAAACTCGGCCTTACTACAGGATATGTACCCAAAGAATGGCATACAGCAACAGTTATCCAGCTCTACAAAGGTGGCACCAAAACGGATCCCAGGAACTATCGCTTTATAAGCCTGACTAGCCTGTTCCGCAAGGCTATGGAGTGCATCAACATGGATCTCATAAACAAAGACATTGGGAACCTCCAGACACTGGACCCTACCCAATTTGGCTTTGTTAAAGGCAGATCTTGCCTCTTAAACCTAGTAGACATTTTTAAAACAGTTACCCAGGCCATAGAGCCTGCCTTGACCTCATAAATGCGTTTGACACAATACCCCACTCTGGCATTATAGATAAGCTTACCAGCTTGAACATTAACCCTTATGTCACGAGATGGGTTGCAAACTGGCTCATGGATAGAACTCACATGGTCAGAGTTGCAAGAGCCATGTCCAACTCCAAACCGGTTACAAGTGGCATCCCACAGGGCTCAGTCCTGGGACCCCTCTTGTTCGGTATATACTTTTCTGAGGTACAGGAAAGCACAGGAGGACTATGGCTGACCAAGTTCACAGATGATTGCAAACTGGGAGCCATAATCAACTGTCTGGCTGACACAGACTTCCTCCAGAAGGGTCTTACGGAGACGAATACCTAGTGTCAGAACCATGGCCTCAAGCTAAATGCAAAAAAGTGCATAGTCACCCCCTTTTGGAAAAACAAAGTGCCCACGAACTACCACATAGGTGGTAATACACTAAATACGGAAGATGTAATTAGGGACCTGGGAACCCAAGTAGATAGCACCCTTTCCTTTGATAATCACATTGCCAAAGTAGTTAGAAAAAACTTCTATATAGCCCACCTAATCACAAAGGGGCTCACATCTAGATCAAGAAAGGTCATTGTGCCCCCTCTACTCATCATTCATCAGGCCCATAATAGAGTACAATGCCTCTTTTGGGATATACCTTACCCGACACCTGCAATAGCTGGAAATACCCCAGAAGTACCTCACCAAGAGGATCATGGGCCTCAAACAGATGCTCTATGCAGCTCAACTAAAGAAACTCCAGCTCTAGTCAGTTGCTTACCGCCTACTCAGAGGTGATCTCTGCCTGATGTACAAGGCCATGTCTATCCCGGAATTAATGGACATACTCCACCTCAAGAAAACCAAATCCCTTAGAGCTACATGTTCCAGGGATTTAAACCTCAGCACAACAATAAATAGGACATGCTGGAGGGATAGATTAATATCCTAGAGGCTTCCCTCACTCTGGAATAGAATCCCATTCCATGTTAGCCAGAGCCCCTCACTGACCCTCTTCAAGAGAAATCTTAACGAGTGGATGGGAAATCATAAATTTACTCCTGGGATCACTTCTATGGCCCTGCTGGACAGAGGCTCAGGAATCTAATCAAATCTAAAAGAGAGGTGAAAGCCATCACATTCTGGCTAGGCTTATAAATGCCATAGGGCAGATAGCCCAGCACCTACCAATGAACCTATGAACATATGAACCTATACAAAACAATAGCTTGTGGAGCTGCAAATCCATATATATATATATATATATATATATATATATATATATATATATATATATATATATATATATATATGAAATATGACATATGTTATGCACTAAGATCTGAACCCTGAATACTAATGTCAACTGTATTATAGTGTGTAAATTGCTGCAGTGCCTTGTGTTAACCTTTGTTTTCCAGATTGTATAATTTCAAAGGATTACTACACAGTACAGTAACTATCTGTTATGCATGAATCTTAAGATTACAATGTTAGACTGTCTAACCTACAGAGTATTAGGTAGAAAACAGTCAAACAAGAGACAGCAGTTCACCAGTAGCTCAGTGTGATGAGAAACAGCCTTGTAGCTCATGTTAGCACACCCAAACACGGTTCACATCCAGGAAGTGGTACTGAGCTATGTGCATATATACAATCAAGAGATCTGGAGTATTTGTAGAAACAGTCAGATAGTGGTAGCCAATATTTTCTCCATTGGTCTAAAAGGTAATGAAATGTTTGTAGTAGCTGTTTGAAGGGTATAACAATACACCATGTACAACTGCCCCACTGTCAAACCCCATGCCTGCAAATGACAACAGGATAGGAACATACATCATGCCCTCTGCCAAATACATGTCTCTCGAGTGTCAAGCTGTCATGGCTAGTAGTCCCTCCTGCCAATCACCTTGTATGCAAATAGGAATCCAGGTGATCTATGCTAGTAGCAGACTCATGCAACATCATTGCAGGGTACCCCTTCTTTGTCAAGTACATAACCCTGACATGTAAAAGCCACCTCCAGTAAAGTAGCCACAGTTCACCCAGTCTGGCACATACCATTACAGGTTGACAGTCTAACAGGTATGTATGTGTCACAGAAGCTATGGGCCATAGGTAAATGTAAAGTAAGGGCAGACCTGTAGAGTATTCAGTAGTACTGTTGTGAAAAATAGAAGCCGATACAGTTATTAATGAACTTCATATTCTCTCCCCCCACCCATCGTCTCTGTCAGTAATAATTATTCATATATTACGGGTATGTTGTTATTAACACCTATTGTTGGGACATGTGTTCCATTATTGCTCATATATTTCATAGGTTGCATATTAACATGCCTTGTTCAAATACCATCGTTGGTGGCCTGCTGCCATCAATGTAATATGCATGCCGTTAAAATGCTTACTGTTGTTCCATTTATGCATGTGTTCTGTTTGCTATGCAACTGTTTCAAATCTGTTGGTTTGGGGTAATGGGAACACCCATGCATGCTGTTATAACTAATTTTGCAATGTGGTGTTCATGACTAACCAATATATCTGGGAAAACAGCACCATAGCACATTTGGGAAGGCACGTCCAGCAGATCCACCTGTCCCACCCTATCTGGCTGCGGCATAGGGCCCCAGCATGTCTGGGACCCAACCTGGAACCTCCTCCTTTACTGTTCCTGCACCTCCTTCAGGTGGAGCTGCATCAGGGGATGGGGCCTGTCCCGACCCTATGCGCAGGCATAGAGAGGAGCCCATCACCTGCAGAATGTTCTGGGGTATGGTGTGCAGTGTCATCTGCTCTGCATTGGATGGGCAGCTGTGCCAGATGGAGGGGCATCTGGTGCAGCTTGAGGGGCAGGCCACCCCTCTTGTCCAGCCCCCAGCACAGCCATCTTCGGGGCCATAAAGGTGCAATGGTGACTGCCCATGGGTGGGGAACTCAGTCCCACTGTATCCATATGGGGTCTCATGGGCCTCTGATACCCAAACACCCTCTCAGTCCAAGGTCTTTACCCCCCTCATGTGTCATATACCACCCCTGTCTGCTGTCTTGTGTGTTTTGTCTGTCTGCAAATGCTACCCATCCTGCCAAACCTACCTCTCTAAACATATCTATAGCCCTTCACCAACATCACACTCCCACATAAAAAAAGGGCATCTGTCCCACAAAAAAAATAATTGACCCATACATAGCTCTACATTTCACCCCATGTACAGAGAAATTAATCAAACTATCCACAAATTATTCTACAAATGTCTGTCACCAACACCCCTCCCTGTGGATTGTGAAGCTGTAAATTCCAAATTCTACACATAATTCACAGCTGTTGCTGCAGACAAAGGAAGAGCTATGGTCTTTTCCTTCACCTGTCCTGCACATCCCTAGCTGTTTTTCCTAATGTTTTACCCCCTGCTTGCCCCCATTTCACCACTTTCCTATCACCTTTTTTCTTTTCTTTATTTAAAATTAGCGCAGGTGTAAGTGGGAGTAAATGGTGCTAAGTGAAGCTAAGAGGGCGTAACCAACTGTTAGCATCACTTAGCTCCATGCAAAACCAGGAAAACCCACATATACACACAACACACACATATATATATATATATATATATATATATATATATATATATATATATATATATATGTATACATCTATCTATCTATATATATATATATATATATATATATATATATATATATATATATATATATATGTATACATATATATATATATATATAGGTTCATAGGTTCATAGGTTCATACTAGGCTATCTGCCCAAGGGCATTTATAAGCCTAGCCCATAGTTATGTGGCTTTCGCCACCCTTTAGTTTGAATAAAAACTATGCCTATCATTTTTCTGTGCCTCTGTCAAGCAGTGACACTGAAGTAATCCATGGGGTATATCTGCGATCTCCCATCCATTGGTCAAGATTCCTCTTGAACAAGGCCAGCGAGGTGCTCTGCCTCACATGTACCAGGATTTTGTTCCACAGCATAGGGAGTCTCTGGGTGATGAATCTGTCCCTCCAGCATGTTCTATTTATAACCATGTCAAGGTTTAAGTCTCCGCCCTTGTGGTTCTGAGGGATCTAGATTTTTGAGGTGAAGCATATTCATCAAATCTGGGTTTGACATGGCTTTATATGTCAGGCACAGGTCACCTCTGAGCAAGCGGTATGAGACTGAATAAAGCTGGAGTTCTTTCAGTCGGGCAGCATAAGACATATTTTTGAGACCCTTTATCCTTTTGGTGAGGAACTTTTGGGGCCTTTCAAGCTGCATCAGGTGTCTGGTCAGATACATTCGAGCGGGCATTGTACTCAATCATAGGTCTAATGAGTGATGAGTACAGGGGACGATGACCTCCCTTGATCTAGATGTGAATCCCTTCATGATCAGGTGGGCGATATAGAAGGTTTTCCTAACTACTTTAGCAACATGAGTGTCAAGCGAAGACTACTGTCAACTTGGGTCCCCAGATCCCTGATGACTTTTCTGTGCTCAGTGGATTGTCACCTATATGGTAGCTAGGGGTAACCTTGTTTTTCCCGAAGGGTATGACTATGCATTTTTGGCGTTTAACTTCAGGCCATGGCTCTGGCACCAGTTATCTGCTTCTGTGAGGCCCTTCTGGAGGATATCTGTGTCAGATGTGTTTTCGGCTATGGCGGCCAGGTTGAAGTCATCTGCAAACTTTGTCAGCCATAACCCTCCTGTGTTTGCTTGTACTTCAGAAAAGTAGATGCCGAACAAGAGTGGACCCAGGACTGAGCCCTGTGGGACACCACTTGTGACAGGCTTTGAGTCTGACATGGCTCCAGCAACTCTGACCCTGTGGGTTCTGTCGCTTAGCCAGTTTGCAACCCATCTTGTGATGTATGGGTTTACATTCAAGCTGATGAGTTTTTCGATGATACCTGAGTGGGGTATTGTGAAGGCCTTTGCCAGGTCGAGGTAGGCTGTATGGACTGCCTTTCCCTCATCAATGGCCTTGGTGACTGTCTCAAAAAGTCAACCAAGTTTAAGAGGCAGGATCTGCCTTTGACAAAGCCAAACTGGGTTGGATCCAAAGTCTGCAAGTTCCCTATGTCTTTATTTATGAGTTCCATTATGATCCTCTCCATGGCTTTGCAGATAAGGCTTGTCAAGCTAATGGGGCGGTAATTTCCAGGATCTGTGGAGGCACCGCCTTATGAAGTGGGACCACAGTCGCCGTGCGCCACTCCTTGGGTACATATCCTGAGGTGAGGCTAAGATTAAACAGCTGTCCTAACTGTGGGTTTAATTCCTCGTTGAGTTCATGAAGCACAGAGCCGGGGACACCATCCGGTCCCATGGATGCTGTGTTTTTGCCTTAGTGAGGGCAGTTCTCACCTGGGCGTTGGAGATGTTTGGGGGCTACAATCCTCTGGAATAGATATCTCTCCTTTGGGGAGGGAGAAGTTTGCACTGAACCTGTCAGCCAGTATGTTAGCAATGTGTGTAGGTTCAGTAATTTTCACATCATTTTGAACTAATTCTGAGCATATCTGGGAGTTTCCTCCTAGGTTTCTAACATAGCTAAAGAAGGCCTTATGATTGTCTTTAGAGTCCTTGGCGATTTTTCTCTCAAAATTTGCCTTGGATGATTTTATGAGAGCTCTTAGTTTTTACTTATAATGATCAAAGGTGTCTTACCTTTCAAGAATTTTGCTCTATCTTGTAGTAGCTTCCTCCTTTTGTTGTAGAGCTTGTTTATGGCTGGGGTCCACCAGACTGGACGCTTGCCTTTGGTACAGAGAGTCTTAGTTTTGTTTGGGATTGCCTGATCCATGCAGTCCTGTAGGTGCTGGTAGAAGGCATTTGTAAGTGATTCAGCGGTTTGAGTAATGTTTACCACTGGCTCAGGGGCCTTAAAGGAGACCACACTAGTTTTTAGAAGTGTGAAATCGGCTTTTGAGAAGTTTTTCACTGTGGTCTTTTTGTTTCAGGTGGGGCGGGATGAGGACCTCCAGCGAGATTAGTTTATGATCTGATCTCACCAGTGAGGGGTATACTTCGCGCGTTGAACATTTTGATCCCATGTTCGTGATGATGAGATCAAGTATGTTTTCACCTCTTGTGGGGATGGTGACTAGTTGTTCCATGGCATTTGAGTTTATGAACTCCAGGAATCTTTGGGTTAGAGTGTTCGGGCTTGAGTAGTGTTCCCAGTCTACATTAGGGTAGTTGAAGTCACCTAGTATGATGGTGTTTGGAGATACATTTATCCCTCCAATGTTTTCAGGAAGGCCATGTGAGGTTCCTGAGTTTGAGAGGGTGGCCTGTAACATGCTACAAATTGCAGAGCAGTCTTGCCTATGGTTAATTGCACCTGGATGGTCTCCGATGCATCGTGCGTTGCCACCAACCTTGAGGTGTGGGTGTCCTTTATGAATATGGACACCCCTCCTTTCTTGGTGTTGTCCGGATTTTGGGGCGAACATATGATATGAGGTGAAACCTGTTAGTGCTGGGGTGCTCTCAGGAGCCTTGAACCAGGTTTCTGTCACAGCACAGACATCAATGTTCTCCATATTGAGAAGGGCCTCGAAAGTGCATCTTGAGATTGAGACTTCTGGCATTGAGCAGCATTACCCTTAGTTTTTCCTTTTGGTGTTCTAGGGTGGTAGGTTTAGAATTTGAGCCTTGCCTAAAAAGGCACTATGGGGGTGGCAAGAGCCTTTGCCAATATCCGAAGCCCAGGGTGACAGGTGCAAGCCGTCCCTTGCGAAGCAGCGTGGCTTGTCCAGCATGTCATCCCAGGCAGACAGACATTGGATCCCCTTTGAATGACACCAGAATTTAAGCCAATTATTAAAGCTGATCATCTTATCACTGTATTGTGGCATCATTCTAGGTGAAGGTAGGATGCTGCTCAAGGTCAGGGTCATACCTGCCTGGGCTACATAATCAGAGAGCTCCTCGGCGTCCCTTTTCATGTAGTCCAAGGAGGTACGTCTCAGGTCGTTGACACCAGCGTGGACAATGACTGAGTCGTACTTGTACCTGCTGTTGAGAGACCTGAGTGCTTGCGTTATGTGGCGGATTCTAGCGCCCGACAGGCAGCTTACTGTGACCTTCTCCTTACTCAGTCTGGTGAGCGGGACGTCAGTGTGCCTGACTATGGAATCACCAATGACAAGTGTGTCTGGCATTTTGTTTGGCCTTAAGGGCTGTGACTGTTTGACACTCTGACTGTGTGGTCTATGTGTTGCATGTGTTGGGTCGTGAGGTGGTAGTTGTTTGGGTGTATATATATATGTATACATATATATATATATATATATATATATATATATATATATATATGTATATATATATTTTTTATATATATATATATATATGGATTCACTTTAGAAGCTTGAAATACTGAAGTATTGAAATTCAGTATTTCGAGACCATAAAGTGGAATCCTGAGAAGAGCGAAAACTCAGAAGCGTGAAATTCAAAACCTCAAATACCGGAGGTAGAGGCTGTGGTGTGTGTCAGTGTGTTTTGTTGCTATGATGTGTGTGTGCGAGGAGAATATAGCTTGTGTGGTGGTGTTTTGTGTGTGTTTGTATGTAGTGTGACCTCAGAGTGAGAATATTTAAGTGAGGGGTGTGGGGAGGCATAGCTCCCCACATGGGGGCTGCAGAGCAGCTTGCCCCCCCTGCTTTTATGTAATAGAGAGCTTGCGTTTGTGTGTGGGGAGGGAGGTGTGTGTGTGTGGAGTAGAATCACAAAATTCAAAATGTCAGGTGTGCGAGATTTTGAATTTCATGGTTCTGAGTTTTCGTGGATTTAAATTTTCGACTTTATAGCTTAGAAGTACTGAATTTTGATATTTCAGTATTTCGAGGATATAAAGTGAATCTATATCTATATATATATATATATATATATATATATATATATATATATATATATATATATATATATATATATATATATATATATATATATATATATATATATATATATATATATATATATAAACAACCTCTTACTGCAAGACATCTGCAAAAAGCCTGACAAAGTGTGAGGATAAATGGCTAACAACAGTGAAATCTTTGAAATATGGCTGTTACAAGTGTAGAAGTATGATAGAGCAGCATGGTTTGATTTAACATATAATTCTTGATAGATTCCAGGTCTGAAACACAAACGAAAGTCATTATTTACTGGTGTTAATACATTATTCCACTGATTTCTCAAAAACCCACAATTGTTATGGAGAACAGACCAAACATGTGAGCCATGCATCTGGACAGTGCCTAGACATCTGGAAAGTGGAGATGTATGACTGCAGTCATGTAACAGAAGAGAAAAACAGTGAGAGCTGCCAAACATTTCACCCAGCACCCTCTAAACCACAGTAAGATCAACAAAACACTACCCCATATCAGCTCTGGGGAATTATCCATGTATTTTCAAATATAGCATGCACTACAAGGATGGAACTGTAGGGAAATGCAGATATTGGTGTGAAAATGTCCATCCACAACCATTTGCACCACAGTCACAGTAACATACCAGTACCCTAAATGAACTCTAGAGTAGAATGACTGCTTGAATAAACATATCCTGATTGCGAGTCATACACTACATGGATATATACTGGCCCAACTCACAGTCTACTGGGAATCCTGAGGTGTTACAGGACATTTCCCAGTCTGCCCCTACAAACATAAACACCTGACAGACCACCAGCAACTGCAGCAGCATGCACTGTCAGACAGACAAGTAGCTTTGACACTCACATCTCCTACTCTCCCTATTCAGCCAAACAAACATTTACACACAACACTGCTACAAATTCTTGGCAGTCTAACAATGGCCAGACATACATAACTCTCAACTGTACATATTTCCACAGAATGTCCAGGGTGTGGGACCATATTTATGGCAACTGCTGCATACCACACTAAATTATGATATACCATACCTCTGAAGCTCTTACTGCAAGATATCTGGACAAAGCATGACATACTTGGGGGGCAGGGGGGCAGAAAGAGGGACATATCTCACATAATGGTGTTACAAAAAGAAACAGTTGCTGGTGTTACAGGGTTTGTTGTAACATAACATCCCTGAAGGATATGATGTCTGAAATACAAATGGATGTCAACATTTACTGACTACAGTCCTCACATTGTCCTACTTAGTTTACAAAAACAGAAGTTGTCTGAGGAACAGACAAAATATAACAGGCAAACATCTGGGCAGTCTGTGGACATCTGAACAATTGAGATGTCAAGTCACCCAGAAAATGCATGTCCAGACAAACCCTGTTAATCTAGCAATCCTCTATGTGTATAACAGTAATATGTATAATCTGTACCCAATTTTGAAGCTTTGTTCCCCATGTTGTTGGGCTGTCTCCACATGTCTTGCCCTGAAAGGCATTTCCGCCTACTGTCTGTGAAGCTGTATCCCCTACACCTTCATATTGTCTTCCACACAGGCAAGGAAAAGGGGCAAGGCCCACATGAAGGACTTCATTATAGCACTGTGTTGCTATTGCATTGGCTAATGGAAAGACAACACAGCTGCTCTGGATGCAAATAGCAAGTGGGAGACACCAACTGGTGCACAGGCCATCACCTGCTCATGAGCATTACCTACAAAAGGCAAGCTGCTGCATATGCAACACAGGTCTGAGCCCATCTACACAGAGACAAACTGCGATTACACAAACCTAACCATATGCAGCATTCTGAGGAAACTCTTCAGCACTATAACAGGGATGTCAATCACGTACTCTTCCAGTGAAATGCAGAAGGAGGATGCAATAATGTCAAATAGGACATTAAACTTGCAACAAGACCTGTTGGACTCACATGCTGCTGTCTGGCACATATGGCCATTCCTGCTTGCCCTGTCTGCTTGACATGGATTACATCTCAGACCCCTGAGTCACCCCAGCAAAGGTGAACTCATGTATTACTTCTACTGGAGTGTCTGTTGTACAATACTGAGTCTGACACTGCTAGGCCAGCTACCTGGAATGTTGTACATATTCATTTGTCACCTGTGAATGCTACTATAGTACATATGCTTGTCCTACAAATGTAAGAGACCTATAGGCTATGTTCATAGACTCAACTGATGCAGAAGTGTGCATTGAACTGTATGTTATATACTGAGCCCATATCTGACAACTGTCCAGAGTTTTGCAGAATGACCACATCTGCCTCTTATTTGTAGTCAGTGCCTCATACAGTTGTGTATTGTCTGGCACATCACTGGCAACCCATTAAAGACTGAAGTCATAACATAATAGCATACATTTGATTGTCAGAAGTCATATCCTGGGGAGAAGTCGTGTGGATACAACACCGTCTTTGCTGGCAACTTTCAGCTAGATGCATAAAGTTACATTATTTTCTGGTCTTTGCCCACCAGTGACATGTACCCTTGTGCAGATGTCTTGCTCTAATAAGAGCTAGATGTCTTAGCATGAAACCCATGTCAATGCAGGCATACCTTGTCCTGTAGGATGCCGACATTTGTGCAGTCACTGACACCTGCTTTGTAGTTGTGGAGAGCACACTAACCTTGCCAGGTTACTCATCCCATCATATGTTTAGACTCAAAATGGAGCACTGCATAGCCACAGGAGGTGGAGTGTTGAACATAGCATACACATACTCACCTCCATGCTGGGCAAAAAGCATGATGCATGGGAGACATCCCAAGTGCAGTTAACAGTTGACAAAACACCTACTCATATCACAGCTAGCTACAGGCCTCCAACCATGACTATGGACAACTACCACACCTATTGGGACTTGCTGGAATCTGTCAGGATTCAATCATCTATCCTGCTCCTGCGTGACTTCAACTACCCAACCATCGTGTGCATGATCTATGCCACCTGAACATGAATTCACAGAGATTCCTTGGCTTTGCCAATGGCAATGCAGGGAATCAGTCGGTCAACACTCCAACAGGTGGAAATAACCTGTACCTGGTCCTAATCAACATGAGTAGCCACTGTAGCACTTCTGCAGTGTCATTCTCCTTGATATGATCTGACCACATAGCCATCACTGTTCAGGTCACCATCTCCCCTGCCCCCCTTTGTCAGGGTCAAACAAAATTAACTTTACATAAATGACTATAAATCTCCATAGAGCAGGTAGAAGTAGCTTTACAGCCAATGTCCCATCAGTTAGAACTAGCAGTAGTGTCCAGGCCCACACCACAATACTATGAGGGCACTTACATAGCTGTATGGACTCAGCAATACCTGACAGGACAACATCATCTCCCTCAAGGAAGTGTAAATATCCATGGTGGACAGCAACAATATACAAATACCATAATAGGTGGAAATAATTTCTGGACAGGGCCAAGAAGGAACAGGTGCCTTACAGGAAGCAATGTCACCTTGGTCTGCACAAGCAAATAAGGTCACAGGTGATTTACCCTAAGGCTATCTTTGAGTGCAAATGGACACATTCACCAAGGCCAATCACTAGGCTTTCCACACATGTGTCTGCAATCCCAGAGGCAACACACAAATCTACTCTGTAATGGTGGCCAATAACACCACATACACATATGGTATAGATAGGCAATCGGGTGCAGACAAGTGAAGTGTAAACATCACCCCCCTGTTATCCCATTGGTACACATGTGGATGCACAGCACCTGCCCTCCTCCACTCATCATCAGGAAGCAGGTATATAATGCCCTCTCAAAGGCAAAACATCCTACATGGACACAGGCATGGGCTCTTAGATCCATTCCACACTGTAGTCAACCATAGTTTGAGCACCGGTGTTATCCCATCTGCACAGAGGACAGCCACAGTCATCCTTATACACAAAGAAGGAGCAATCCACTGACCCAGCCAATCATATGCATGTCAGCCTAACTAGCCTGCTCTGCAAGGGCATGGAAGGCAATATCTGTTGGTTTGGGGTAATGGGAACACCCATGCATGCTGTTATAACTAATTTTGCAATGTGGTGTTCATGACTAACCAATATATCTGGGAAAACAGCACCATAGCACATTTGGGAAGGCACGTCCAGCGGATCCACCTGTCCCACCCTATCTGGCTGCGGCATAGGGCCCCAGCATGTCTGGGACCCAACCTGGAACCTCCTCCTTTACTGTTCCTGCACCTCCTTCAGGTGGAGCTGCATCAGGGGATGGGGCCTGTCCCGACCCTATGCGCAGGCATAGAGAGGAGCCCATCACCTGCAGAATGTTCTGGGGTATGGTGTGCAGTGTCATCTGCTCTGCATTGGATGGGCAGCTGTGCCAGATGGAGGGGCATCTGGTGCAGCTTGAAGGGCATGGAAGGCAATATCAAGGACATTATGAACAGGGACATTGGCAACATCAAAATGCCTGGGCCCACACAGCATGGTATTGTCAAAGGGAGATCAGGCCTGTTAAACCTGGTCAACCTCTCTGAAGTGATCAACAAACACAAGGATGAGGGGAAGATGGTGAACAATGCCTAACTTCACCTAGCCCAATATTCTCACAATAATCCCAGGCAGCCAGGGTACATATGCCTACACAGCTAGGCACCAGCCTGTATGTTAATAGATGGGTAGCTAACTGGACCAATGATAGTATCCAGTCAAAGTAGTGCAACCCACATCTAGTAGTAAAGTCTTTCAAAGTGGTATACCCCTAGGATTGGCCTGGGGGCCTCTACTGTTTGAGATATATGTATCTGAGATACAGGACAAAAGCAGTGGTCTGTGGCTGACCAAGTGTACATATGATGTGGCAGATATCATCCACACTAATTATGACAGTAATAATGCACTGAGCATCCAATCAGGTGTGAGGCAACTTTTGCACCAAGGTTGGTAGCAACCTGACAGTTTCCCACTGTACGGGCACCATTGTATGAAAGGCTGTCTACATGGCCCACCTCACAAATGCAGGTATGTCATCCAGGAACCAGGAGGCCACAACATCCCTGTACTCCACCCTTATCAGATGCATTACCAAGTGCAATGGCTCCTTTTGCATGTACCTTGCCAAGTAAATGCAGCACTTGCAGAGACCATAGAGGTTTCTGACCAGGCAATTCCAGGGTCTGCAACACCTATCCTATACAGGTAGGCTGAAGGACCTGTCTCTGTACTCAATCTCATACAGACTGATCATAAGTGACCTGTGTCTGGTATACAAAGCCATGTCCAAACCAGCCTTGATGGCATTTTGGCATATCTGTAAGACAAATTGCACTCATGCATCATGCACGCAAGGCCCTCACCTGGTCTGTGAAATATATAGTACTTACTTGTTGGCGGGATAGTGTAGTGTCCCACAAAATACACTATCTGTAAAATACACTCCCTCTGTCTAGCAGAGTATGTGTATAGTCCTCTTCTTCTTCAAGAGGAATATACACATACGTTCATATGAACCTATGAACCTATGAACCTATGTGTATAGTCCTCTTGAAGAAGAAGCTGGATGAATGCATGAGAAATGGATGAGACACCCCTAGGATCCTGTGTGTGTCCCAGCTAGACAGGGGAAACTGTTGCTAGCTTGGAAGGTGCCTGGGCAAATGTCTGGCCAGGTTTATGAGGCCATCAGGGCCATTGGCCTGGTATCTTCTTATGAGGCTATGTACCTAGTACTTTACATGTTTCCTGTATGTATTGCAGACTGTCCTGCAATGTTGCCTGAAATGAATCCCTGTGAGTCTGAACTGTGTATGTACTGTAGTGATAGTGTATAGTCTTGTCCCCTCATCAATTATCATCACATATCATTGCACCATGTCATTGTGTGTGGTCTGTATAGCAGTAAGTCAGCTCTTACAGTATGTGCATATGCACTCGGTAACACTGTATAACTCACTCCAATACCTTTGGCCACAGTTACCATTCTGCTACGAGGCCCATCACACAATAGAATTTGTCACCCTTTGTTGTGGGCCTGACAGTAGCAGTGAAAGAGATGGATTGCCACAGACAGGACTACCGTAAGGTCTGCCCTGAAGGACCTATAGGTGTCACAGCTGTGCCAGACTGTACCAGAAGTGTGTGTGTGTGTGTGTGTGTGTGTGTGTGTGTGTGTGTGTGTGTGTGTGTGTGTGTGTGTGTGTGTGTGTGTGTGTGTGTCTATATATCAGCAAACATAATACTGCAGGATATTAATTTACATATGTTGTGTTCTCCTTACAAGTGAACATAGGGAGTGGTGTCCCTCCTCCTCACAACCTGATGCCAGTGTCTTAGTGGGTTCCCATGATGATGGTGGTCATAGTGAGACACAGGTGGCATTGTCGGTGCCTGGAGTCGTGCCATTGTTTGGTATCCCACTTTCACCCACCATGTCTCCACACACAGTCAGTATGCCCACACATGTCCAGTCCCCAGCTGCCACAGATAATGGACAGGTTAAGGGTGGTGGCATGGAACAGGCTACTGTGTTGAATATGGCAATTGTGAGTGTAGACACCAGCCATAGGCAGAGAGCAGATGAGGTCACACACAGGCAGTTGGACAAGGGTGCTCAACAAAGGACTGCTGCCCATCAAGCCCCTGTAGCAAGTGCCACAGCAGGTGTCACCAGATGCATGTTATGGTCTGTCATGGAGGCACAAGTGCATACTGACTGCAACACCAGACAGATGCTCAGGGTCATGAAGACAGCACTTCTTACCATGCATAACAATCTCCACTGCAGTTGTGATGCCATAAGTCATCTTGCCAATGTTGTGAATAGACAGTGGGGTGAGACATTGTCACTGCTTGACCGTGCAATGTCTGTGCTTGAACATGTGGTGGGAGTAGGGCATCGGCCAGGTAGACGTAGGTCAGTGACATGATCAGCTTTGAGCCCACATGGCCATGCACATCCACAGTCCTGTAGTGGCAGTACCAACAGCACTACTGAAGGGAGGGTGCTGTCCACACCACACTATAGCAGGCCATAGGCATGTTGCCCTGGTCAGACCCATCAGGGATGTGGGTCCAACAGACAGCAGTCACTATCAGGGAGTAGTACTGCATTTGTCTTTGAGCCTGGTGGTGCCAGTGATACTCCTGGCAGAACCAGTTACCACATCCCTGCTGGGAGATGGTGAACCATACATCCTTCCATGTACAGTCCACAGCTGTCCAACATAGCCCTGTGTCAGGCATCCACATCGCTTGATGGTGTGCAGACAAACACTCACATGTCCCTATCCCAGGTCAGTCACCACCAACATGCACAGCTCCTCTGCACGGCCCAGTTGAACATCACCTCTCCAGACCCACACATGCACACACACACACACACACACACACACACACACACACACACACACACACACACACACAATGTCAGACATATGGGCCAGCCTAGGCCTCTGGCAAGCCAACACCACACCCTGTGCATGTGATGATACATGTGCCACAACCCAGTTATCCATACCATCGGTGCACAGACATGCTCATATAGAGCTGATGCACAGGATGACTATGGTACAGTGTAGGAATATCATGCTGTGTAAGGTGCTGTCTGCTGGCAGTAGTTATGGCTACACATCGAGGTGTATGTATCTTGTTAGCCATGATGCACAATTGCTGTTGGTACTGCTGGCAGACTGTAATGTCACATACTGTATTCTGGTCGTGTTCCGTGTGTGTGTGTGTGTGTGTGTGTGTGTGTGTGTGTGTGTGTGTGTGTCTGCTAGCTGTGGGCCTGCTGACAGTAGCAATGCTGAGTAAGTCGAAATGGAAACACAGTGACGTTTTCATAGTCAAGGTATAGTGTATATGTACATGTTTACCATGTGTGTTTACATGCAACAGTGTGTTGGGGCAATTGTGGCAGACAGTCTGACATTGCATACATACCCTTGACACAGCCACCAAGCTTGCATATATGTCACCTGTGTGTTCTGTAGGACCACAGGCTCACACATACAGAGGAGGTTACGTGAGTACTGGCACTAGGTCGCTCACCAGCTTAGCTATTACATTCACTGCAACAGATTCAGCTATCAGCACCTGTTGCCCCTGACATTTCTGTCACATCCACTCGACCAGCATGCAGTTGAAAAGGTTTTGCCTGGTACCGTGTATGACAGGTTTGGGGTGTGTATTCCTGACACAGGTCTGCCTGTTTTAGTCTAACCTAACAAACACCATCATGTGTGTCTATCTCATATGCATGTCTGGCCTTTTGTGCAGGTAGTGCACACAGAGTCATAGTCCTAAACATGGTGCAGCTGATGATGGGCTGAACACAGCCCCTACCTGCACAGTCTTATGAACGATAGTGCTAGATACATAACACAGATTGCACAGCAGTACTGTAGTGTGGTAGTGTGTGCCACTACTATTAAAGTGGGTGACAATTACAGGGACTGTTAGGATTGACAATGTTGGGTTCAGAGGCACTTAACATGTTAGAGCGATTACATACACATGCATACACACACACTCACACACACACACACACACACACACACACACACACACACACACACACACACACCGGTGCATGGGGACATGCATTGAGACACACATGCACATGGAGGCGACACTTATCAGAGTAGATAAACTACTCACCTATTAATGTACAATACACAGTGATACAAACATTTCACCGCAGTGGCTTGGTGTTAGAAACTCTGTAACTGTTTTTGTACGGTGGTTGATATCTGTATGGGTCAACATTAAGTTGGCAATGGGGGAGTTCACAGGATGGAAGAGGCACACAAAATGGTACAGCCATCACATTCACACACTGAATACAGCCACAGGGGCTCTGCATACAGAAACACATACACAGTTGCCAATAGACATATTAGTAACCCTACATATCCACTTGTATATACTATAGTGTTGCATACACATGCCATGCTCTGGACACATTACATGCCTGGGACATAACACACAACCTCTTACAACAGGTAATCTTGCAAATGCCTTCATTGATGGTGGGATAACCCACCAGACATAGCAATTGGTCTAGTCTACTGCTCCTACATACCTGCACAAGGGATAGTGTGACAGACTTTGCATCAGTATGATGTGTCACTCAGTATGGTAACTGTGACATATTTGGCAATGATATCACTGGAATGCTCATTATCAGGGGACACAGACCACATATAGGTTGCAAATATGTGGATTTCCCAAGTACAGCTGTGCAGATGACTGGCATGGGCTGTATAGTGTTACATGGTGCATGTGAGGCAGATGCCATTAACATGGTGTTTAAAGTAATGTCATGGGTAGAGGGTAAACAGGCCTTAAAATGGTATAACCTACACACACAACAGCTGCAGGAGATGAGCTTCATACACTACTATAGTTGTCAGTATTGTGATTAGAACCCCTACCTATTTAACTATTTCCACTATGCTATTATGCAGTTATTGCACATGCCACAGAGGTTAGATGGCTGATGTGTATACAGGTATATCTAGGGTGAATGATATCAGCAGTCCTTGTAACGTAGGGCAATGGGACATGTACTGGGTGGTACATGCCATAAAATGGTAAAACCCACATCCCCAGAGGATATGAGTCTCACCCAAACACACCCATACTGATGTGAGTCACACACACACACACACACACACACACACACACACACACACACACACACACACACACACACACACACACACACACACTCACACACACACAGTATAACAGTTGCCACTATTTAGACTAGAACCTCTACCTATCTAGTTATGTATACTACAGTGTTACGCAGTTATCACACACACCATGGAACTTATAGGAGGGAACAGTATCACAAGGTACATCTAAGGTGATTACATCAAGAGCCCTTTTAAAGTATGGCAATGGGAAATGTACTGGGTAGGAAGAGAATCAAAAGACATCACCCTACAAACATGTACACTTAGAAACACCTTCACACACACACACACACACACACACACACACACACACACACACACACACACACACACACACACACACACACACACACACACACACACACATTTGTCACAACTGAGTGTAGAACCCCTGCTTATCTAGTTATCTGTATTATAGTCTTACTTAGTTATTACATGTACCACAGAGCTTATAGCTTTGTTTCTTAAACGTCATTTCAGGTTTCAACTTTCTGTTACCTAAGAAGTTAAGTTCACTGAGCTAATCGAAAGAAGGACACTGAGCAAACTCGGATCTATAATATATAACATTAAGTACCCTGTTTTTTTGCTTATTTTTTCAAGTTATCTATAGCACTTTGTGTACTGTATATTTTTCTAGCTAGTTTCACTGTATGTGAGGTATTAACTGGAAATTGTCCACTTTATTAAGCATCTGTTGGGTTGTTTGCTTCTGATAACTTGTTGTAGTTAAACACTTTCTCTAGAGGCTCCTTTACCTGTTTAAAACTTTCATTTACAGGCTCACTGCTGCTTTTCTGCTGTGAGAAACATTTCTGCAGTTTGTTTCCCACCCTTCCTCTCTATTGGTATGGTGTTCTTATAGTTTGTGGCTTTGCTGTTGCCCAACCCTACTGTAAATTTGATCTGGGACCCTCCTCCCAGTCTAGTGTCATTACCTCATTCTATCCAATACAGGGAGAACATTTGAGAAGGCCAACCAGCTTAGTTTCTGCTACTCCTTTCTCTCTTTCCACTAAAAAAATAATTCTAAGCTTTTTTCCTGCCTTTCCTGTTGGTAGTCTAGTCTGGATATAGATTTGCTGTGTCAAGGACTATTTGTAGGCTTCTAGGCCCCCAAGACTTTCTGTGTTGGAGGGAAGCCTTCTAGCTTAATTTTGTTTCTTAGAACTAGCCAGTTTTTTTGTTTCAGCACTAAAGTCTGTTTCTTTGACCTCAGCACTTGTTCAGAACTTATTGTAAGCACTAAATAAGCTATAAATTACTACAACACTCAACTTTCCTCACTGTCTAGAGGAAAACAGTTTCTAGTACTTAACAAATAAGCACCTATCCAGGCATGTCTAAGGGTCAGCTCCTGCTGTTTTCTCCTGTCTACCTGATGAATCTGGGAATCTTGGGGCAATGCAGCAATTTCCTCATGTACACAGACAACCCTTTCCTCCTACCACCCAACACTACAACCTGTGAGAGATGCACTTATATAGCCAAACTGGAAGCAAAGCTCTCTTCGCCCAAGACTGGACTAGACAGTCAAGAGGAGAAGGTAAACACTTGCACCACACCACACTCAGCACATAGTCCCTCAAAACCTACACCACCAAAACACACACATAGAAACACAAAACACACACCTACGTTCGCAGAGGCTCTCAGTAAAAACCTGCCCAAGCAACAGCGACCTCCAATGCAGAAACACAACCAACCTCCAGCCCCCAACACAACCCAAATGACACATAGCCCACAAACTCAGTGTGCCGCTCAACCACAGCCCATAAGGCATAACAACATACCCAACACTCTAGTCATACGTGACTCTATAGTCAGGCACACTGATGTTCCACTCACCATGCTAAACAAGGAGAAAGTTACTGTCAGCTGCCTGTCAGATGCCAGGATCTGCCACATAACGCATGCACACAGGTCACTCTACAACAAGTACAAATATGACTCTGTCATTGTCCATGTTAGTGTGAATGACCTGAGACATACCTCCTTGGACTACATGAAAAGGGACATGGAGGAGCTGTCCGATCTTGTAGCCCAGGCAGATATGACCCTAGCCCTAAGTAGCATCCTGCCATCACCCTGAATGATACCACAGTACAAGGACAAAATGATTGACTTCAACAATTGGCTAAGCTTCTGGTGTCATTCTAAGGGGATCCAGTATCTGTCTGCCTGGGATGACATGATCGACAAACCACGGTGATTTGCCAGAAGTGGCCTGCACCTGTCGCCCCTGGGATTCCGGATGCTGGCTAAGGCTCTAGCCACCCCTATTGTGCCTTTTTTAGGCAAGATTCAAATGCTAGATTCACCACCCTAACATGTACAGGCAAGAAAAATCTGAAAGTAATGCTACTCAATGCTAGAAGTCTAAACCTCAAAATGCACTCACTTAAATTGGAGAACATCGACATCTGTGCAGTGACAGAGACCTGGTTCAAGGCTCCAGAGAGTACCCCTGCATTACCAGGCTATAATTCATACCACACCTTTCGGCCACCTAACCTGGACCGAAACACTAAAGGCGGACGCGTGTCCATATTCATTAAGGATATCTACACCTCCAGGCTAGTTGCTCAGCATAATGCATCTGAGATTATTCAAGTGCAACTAACTCTGGGCAAGACCGCAATCCAAATTGTAGCTTGGTACAGATCCCCCACCATGCCCAAGGATTCCCACTCCTCATTTCTTAATACACTGGAAAATATTAGCGTACAACCTAACACCCTAATAATGGGCGAGTTCAACTACCCTACCATTAACTGGGAAAACTACTCATGTACCAACTCTTGTGCTCAACGTTTTCTGGAATTCATAAATTCCAATGCCACGGATCAGCTTATTTACACCCCCACCAGGGGCAGCTATATCCTAGTCCTGGTTATTACCAACATGGGCAACTGGTGCTCCACACCAGAGGTCAATTCCTCGTTGGTCAGATCTGACTACAAGCTAATCACCCTAGACATCCACATCTCTCTCCTACCCCCCATTAGGAAAACCACAGTAAAAAATTTCTCCAAAGCCAACTTCACGTTTCTTAAGACAGAAGTGGCAAACTTCATGACACCCATGCTGATGGACAATAGAGGTATGACTGCTGAATCCTACACAAATGCACTTTATAAGCACTTACATGAGTGCATGGATCATGCAATCCCTAACAGAACCAAGGTGCTATCCTCCAAAAAAAGGAAGCCAATTGGGTGGTCCCCTACCTTAAACAAACTCTACAACAGAAGAAAGAAACTGTTGCAAAAAATAGTAAAATCCCATGACTGGAGAAACTCCCTGGTCAGCCTCAGTAAGAAGCTGAGATTGCTCATAAAATCCTCCAAAGCTTGTTATGAAAACAAAATCGCCACTGACTCTAAAGACAACCACAAAGCATTCTACAGCTATGTCAAGAATTTCAATGGCAACACTCAGATCTGCTCTGAGTTACAGCACAATGGCACTAAATATACAGAACCAACTGATATTGCCAACATCCTGGCAGATAGGTTCAGCACTAACTTTACCCCCCTGTCATCCCCTAAAGGGCCCGTCTCTATACCAGAAGAATGCAAAGTTCCTGTAATCATGGCTGCACAGGTAAGACACACACTATCCAAAGCCAAGAACACAGCATCTATGGGACCTGACGACATCCCAGGCTGTGTTCTACATGAACTACAGAATGAACTGGCACCTCATCTAAGTACCATGTTCAATCATAGCTTCACCTCAGGCTATGCACCCACTGAATGGCACATAGTGACAGTTATCCCACTCCACAAAGGGGGAGCCACCACAGACCCCGGAAACTATCGCCCCATTAGCCTAATGAGCCTGGTCTGCAAGGCTATGGAGCGTATCATCATGGAACTTATAAACAATGACATTGGTAATCTCCAAACTCAGGACCCCACCCAGTTCAGGTTTGTAAAAGAGATCATGTCTCCTAAACCTGACAGACTTCTTTGAAGCAGTCACCAAAGCCATAGATAAGGGTAAGGTGGTTCAGACAGGCTATCTAGATCTCGCCAAGGCTTTTGTCACCATCCCCCACTCTGGAATTATAGATAAACGCACTAAACTAGGTATAAATCCCTATGTCACAAGATGGGTTGCCAACTGGCTCACTGACAGAACCCACACTGTGAAAGTAGCAGACTCCAAATCCAACTTCAGACCAGTGAGAAGTGGAGTACTACAGGATTCAGTCCTGGGTCCTCTCCTGTTTGGTATCTACTTCTCTTAAGTACAGACAACCACAGAAGGTCCTTGTCTAATGAAGTTCACAGATAACTGCAAACTAGGAGCCATAATCAAAACTCCAAAAGATGTGTACATCCTGCTAAAGGGCCTCGCTGAGATAGATGCCTGGTGTCAAAGCCCTGGCCTCAAGCTCAATGACAAAAAGTGCACTGTCATCCCTTTTGGTAAAAACTCAGTACCCATGAACTACTACATAGGCGGTAGTCCACTTAACACTGAAAGTGTGATAAGAGACCTTGGAACACAGGTGGACAGTAGTCTCTCTTTTGATAATCACATCGCCACAGTAGTCAGGAAATCCTTCTACATGGCACACCTCATCACAAAAGGTTTCTCATCCAGGAAAAAAGAGGCCATTGTTCCCCTCTACTCATCACTCATTAGACCCATTATAGAGTACAATGCCCCTTTTGGTATGTACCTCACAAGACATCTACAACAACTGGAAAGGCCACAGAAGTACCTCACAAAGAGGATTACTGGCATCAAACAGATGCCCTATGCAGACCATCTCAAAAAACTGCAGCTTTACTCCATTGCATATCGCCTACTCAGAGGCAATCTCTGCCTAACACACAAAGCTATGTCAAACCCAGAGTTTTTAAACATGTTCCACTTAAAGAAATCCCAATCCCTACGAGCTACATGGTCTAGGGACCTAAACCTTGTCACCACAATAAACAGAGCATGCTGGAGGGATAGATTCCTGTCCCAGAGACTTCCCATACTCTGGAACAAACTACCTATCTATATCAAATAAAGCTCCTCATTAGCGCTCTTCAAGAAAAATCTTGATGATTGGATGGGAGATAGGAAATTCACCCCAGGGATCACTTCTGTGGCTCTGCTTGCCAGTGGCACAGGAACATAATTTGTTTGGGTGGTGAAAGCCAGGTTACCTTTGGATAGGCTTATATAGGCCCTAGGGCCAATAGCCTAGTACCTACCTATGAACCTATAGGGCTGACTACTGTCCAAAGGGACTAGGGTACTTCTAAGAGCAATGACATCAGCAGGACTGCTAAAGTAGGAAACTGGGCAGTGTTGTGGGTGGGAAAGTCCTCAACATTCTTTGTCCTACAAACATACATGCTATTGTACATACACTTACACACAAACACACACTCACACACATACACACACACGCACACACACACATACACACACACACACACACACACACACACACACACACACACACACACATGTGCCAGACCTGAGAATAGAACCCCTGCCTATCTAGTAATTTGTGCTATAGTGTTACACAGTTAATGCATGTGCCACAGAGTTTACAGGGCTGACAAGTGCCCAAATGTACTTCCAAGGTGAATGAAATCAGCAGGACTGCTAAAGTAGGGCACTGGGTGAGAAAGTCTTTAAAATACTTCACCCTACAAACATACAAACTTACAAACTCTTGCACATACACTTATATACAGATAGTTGTCAGAACTGAGAGTAGAACCCCTGCCTATCTAGTTATTTGTACTATAGTGTTACACAGTTATCACACAAACTACAGAGCTGACAAGTGCCCAAGTATGCTTCTAAGATGAATGACATCAGCAGTACTGCTAAGGTTTGGCAGTGGGATGTGTACTGGGTGGGAAAGTCCTTAAAGTACATCTGCCTACACACACACACACACACACACACACACACACACACACACACACACACACACACACACACACACACACACAGGCAGGTGATGTGATATTATACCCCCCACCTCAGTACTATAACTCAATGGGGCTCCCCTTCATGCTGGCACGTGCAACTGGTTATGACTGGTATGCCACTATCAAGAGCAGAACTTCACTCTGTGCCATTCAGGGTATCTCTGTGTGTGACTCACTCTGTGTGTGTCTCCCTGTGTCTCTATCTCTCTCTATCACTGTCTGTCTCTCACTTCCACACATCTATGTGTGTGTATGCTTGACATATTATCTGTTGCCCATATATATGTCTGTGTATCACACACAACAGGTGCAGATATATCACATCTGGGCTACCTGCAGCTAGCCGAGGGTAATCCTGTCTGATGTGTGTGTGTGTGTAGGGAATTGTTAAGGTGTACATAGCTGTCTGTATGCAAAGACATATATACACACTACAGTCATATAGTCCGATGTGGGTTCCAATGTGGTCTGTAATTCTCTAGTGTGGCCTGTAATATTCTAAGTGTAGGAGCATGCCCAGTTTGACCTTCTATAGTGAGTGTGGGACTCCATTCCAGAGATAGGTGTACTCTGGTCTTGGATTTTGTGTGCTACAGCCATACCTCTCAGAAGTAAACAAGACTTTCCTATGGGTGCTGGGTTTGTTTAGCAGACATTTTGTAACATATCTGTAGTCTGACACTGCAATGTATTGTGTCATTACCTAGTAACAGACATAATTAAGTACACACAGCACAAAGTACAACATGCACCATAAATATTAAAAAAAATTAAATCAGGAACCGGGTGAGTAGCTGAACTTTCTTTTATTACACACTTCTTCTTCTGGTACCTTGGCTAAAAAGACTTCAAAAAATAAAATCTTACATTACTGCAGCCTTTATAAATCTCATCAATTTCATATGCAAATGCATCTATTCACCAAACAATGAATTACTAAAAATCACCACCCAAGCTTAAAGACATAATTCCTTTAGGAAAAGTGAAGACAATAACAAAATAAAAAATATCAACAAGTTTGCCCTAAACCACAGACTGAATACATAATTATAAACATTCCTTACTTTAAATCTATAATAGATATTATTTAATATATTATATAACTATCTTACCACTTTATTATTTACCTAGTAGCATTTCTGGTTTCAAATTGGCATTTCAACTACATAACATGTACATACATAAAAATGAGCATCTAAATATTAAATAAACTGATGACCTAAAATTAATTATGTTCATTAAATTCATTAAATATTCCAATTTAATTCTAGATTCAAACCATGTTGATGTAAGGTTCCTAGATTAATAATAAGTTTTGCTTCCAACTTTAATAATCTATGAATAAATCCCCCCCCCCATATTGCTAACTCCAAAGGGACTAGCCAGAACACGGAAGAAAAAACTATCTAAATTCCCTTCATGGACAGAACAAAAATGTTGGGCCACTGGACTCGCTAATCTTGAATTCCTAACATCACCCAAGTGTTCCAATATCCTCAAATTTCCCTTCCTTTTCCTTTGCCCAATATACCACATTGTTGGTGAACACCCCCACCCAATCATATAAATGATTCCACAAGAGTCACATTTAAATTCATTTTTAATCCATATTTTCTTTCCATTAATAACAGATCCATCCAAATTCCTAATTCTATTACATATTTTGCACCTTCCACAAGGAAAGGCCCCCAACTTTTTCCCTGCCATGTTCTGTGCCCTTTGATTCAGCAATTCCCTTAAATTGCTGAATCTACCATATGAGAAGGTAACTCTACTGGGAAATAATCCCCCTACTACCTCATCTCTGTAAATTACTGGTCATAATTTATTTACCAATTCCCTTATGGTATCTGAGAAACGAGAAAATGTTGTTACATAAAACATAACCTCCTTTTCCTCCGAATCATTAGCATGATGGTCATTCCAACCCCTGAAACCTCTTTGATAACATTTTTTACTTGGCATACCTCTGACCTTATCCATTGCTTCTTCAATGTATATATCCTTGTATCCCCTCTTTAACAACTTGTTCTTTACCGTGACAAATGCTCTTTCCAACGCTAGCTTGTCAGATGTATTAGAAAAAGTATGCTGAAATTCTCCATAGGGTAAATATTTAATCAAATGCATTTGTGTGAGAGCTGCTGGCCTCTAAGAAATTATTGGCAGCTGTTGTTTTGTAAAAGTGGCTATATTGAAGCTTCCCATCATTGTCTACATAAAACTTTACATTAATAAAGTGCATGTTTTTTTCAGTGGTTCTATATGTAAATTCCAGACCAAAGAAAATTTTCACTTAGCTTAACCATGAAATTCCTGAATTCCCTCTGATCTCCCCTACACACAAATATAAAATCCTTAATAAAATGTTTGAACATAATCACATTGTTCATATAAAAGCTTGTTGGATAGACAAACATATTTTCAAAAAATGCCATAAACAATATGACATGAGGGGGCAAAAGCCGCCCCCATTGCCGTCCCCTCCAACTGCAAATAAAAAGTTTGTTTGAAGACAAAATAGTTGTGTGTAAGGGCAAATTCTAATAACTAACATACATAAGTAGTTTGTGGACCCTCCCCCATCATTATCACAATTGCTTCCAGACCCTTTTCTATTCTAATATTTGTGCAAAGTGATTTTACATCCACACAAGCAAAATAATAGTCTGAATTCCATTGAATTTTACCTATACACTCCAAAACTTGTGCAGTATTTTTAACATACGAATGAACCTTAGGGAGGAACACCTTACACTGAGAGTCGAAGAAGATGCCATTGTTCTGCAAAAATGCTCCCACACCTGAAACTGTTGGTCTCCCAGGTGGTTTAGTGAGTGAATTGTGTAACTTAGGAATTGCAAAAATCCTGGCATCCCTTGGACTTTTTACAAACAATTTTTTAACATCAGATTGGTTAAAAAAACAACCTTTCACCTCTCTCCAATAACTCAAGTAAGCCCCCATTAAACATACTTATTGGGTTAGATTGTAATTTCTTATAAACTTTTTCATCTTATAATAAGTCTAATGCCATACTGTTGTAATCTTCCCTTGACATTACCACCCAATTACCCCCCTAATCTGCCTGTGTGAAAACATATTTTTCAGTAGAACCACATAGCTGCTTTAAAGCTATCCACTGTGCTTTACTTAAATTCCACATATTTGATTTTCAAACAAAATGCTTATAAGTAACTTCTATTTGTTTACACAATACTGTTTCAAACATTTTAACTGCTACAGACATTTTAGGGGGTAAAAAAGTGCTTACAGAGGGAACCTTTGGAACAATCAATTAACAATAACCAGTTGCAAAATTCACGTTACATTCATTTAGAAGGTCAGAGTTATTACTAATGTCCAAGTTCAACATGTTATCAATGTCCACAACAAGGTTGTCATATACTGACATGTTCAATAGTGAATCATCCAAATGTTCATCACAAACTGATTTTGCTTCATTACTGCTTTGCCCCTTACTGGAGAAAAAAACTTTTAAATGCAGTTTCCTACAAAACTTTTTAACCTCCCCCAATAAGTCCACTAAAGTTGGTAAGTGTGTAGGGACAAACTTGGTGCCTTTTGATAAGACACATACAGCTTCCTCTGAAAGTATTAAATCTGACGAATTCACTATGCTGAAGTCCTTATATAAAGAATGTTCAGGGAAAGAAAAGTCTGTGTGTTTTTCACATATCTCTCTCTGTTTGTTAGAGCAGTCTAATTTCTTTTTCCCTTTTCCTGGTATCTTTTGCCTCTTTGTCTGCCACGAGCGGACACATCGGATTCCTCCATTCCTTCAACTTGCATGGCGCTATTTACTGCCTTGTTCATATCTTCAAATGATACACTTTTCCGACCATTGGACACCATTTCCCCAGATGAAACTGAAGTATCTTGAAAAGAGAGTCCAGAGCATGATCTATTCCTTCTGTTTACATAGGTGTCATGCCCCCTTCTGCCATTTCGTTACTAGGAGAAAATAATTCCACTCCCATAGTCATTAATGCCCCATGCAAGCTTTCTTTTCTTCCTTTCTATTACCTCCCATTCCAACTTTGCTACCTGTGCTTTCACATCTCTTATCTTGAAAGCAAAAGAGACATCTGACGTCTCCGAGGCAGCCCCTCCTGCAATTGCATAATGGAACTCCATGCCTTTTCCTATGCACAAACATTTCTTTTAATTAGAATTTTCAACTAGTTGATGGTACAAAGCAATGATACAGATTTCCACTCCTAATAAATAATTTTCTTCCTCAGAAAACTTGAATGCTGGTAAATGGTCAACCCTTAGCTCTCTGTGTGTAATATTTAATTCCGCATACATCTGTAACAGTTTTATATCATAAAATAGTGAGACTTCTTTTTTCTAGTCACAGACATCCTCAGATCATCACATTGCTTTACCAGAGGAATACAAGATGTATGATGCACAGACCAATATTATGAGCCCAGCTATATACATTCTTGCCCGACAAGGCCAGTTTGGAGGTGTGGCTACAGCCGGTTGACTGATGATGCTGTGCAAACAGTCTAGCAATGATATACTGGCTGGTGATCTCCTGCTTGTGTGTTATCTTTCTTACCTGAGAAGTCATATGCTGATGTGGCCATACCTCTCAACCACATATTTTATGGCAGATTGTCCAGGTGTTTGCCTAGAAGTTTTGTCCAGTCTACATAAACTTGTGTTTTTATGGCAAGTTAGTTGCATATAATTGAAGACTGACATTACAAAATAATGACAGACATTACTGTTTCAGGCTATATAATCTTCAGACAATTCCCACTAATGCAAAACTGATCATCCTACCAACTTTCTCAGAATGTATGGGCAATATTTACAATATGTGCCTATCATTGTGCCTTTGTCCCACTTTTATTTATGACCTTGTCCAGATGTCTTGCTGTCAGAGCTTGGTAGGTATGGGTGTGGGTACAAAGTGCATTCTACTGTGCAGACATGTCCATTATGTGTGTAGTATATTCCACATAGCACTGTGACTTCCAGGTATGTCAGTGGCGGAGCAGTACAGAGTAATGTGGTGAACCACTGACAGACAGTTGTGTATAGGTTGGTGGTTTGCTATGATGTTAGTAGGGTATTGGCCTTGAAGCCCTTATAACCCACACAGACAAGAGTGTAGTCCATGTTAAGACATGTCAGCACACACAGCCCCTGCCCAGCAGGGACACAGGTGGGATCACAGGACCGTCTTCTGTGTTTCCTGTGCACTTATACAGGGAACACATCACTAGGGTTGTGGAGGCACTTGGCTTGCTGTTGACAGGGAGTGAATTCTACAGATGAGGGAGTGTGTGGTACACATATTTGTCACACCAAGCCATACTGATATCACTGCCCAGGATGATGCTGCACCTACAGGTTGATGGAGTGGGCCTTGAGTTCCAGATGTGCTACAGTCCCATCAAGGCAGGGTCTGGATTGCTTTGTATGCAATACAGGGGTCACCTCAGCAGAGTCTGCATGGAATGTAGAAGAGGGACAGTGCTGTTAGCCTAACTGGGTAGGGTAGGTGTTTGGGGATTGGGGTAAGGTCTCAGTGTTTGCAAGACCCTTGTGTGTGGAGTCTACATGGCCTGTAGTGTGTAAGTTTGTGGAGTTCTCATGTGATTTTGTCTCTGAGGTGTCCATTCACTCCCTCATCTGTAGTTTGGGTTTTGTTTTGTTGTGGACCTCCACTTACAGTGGATAGGAAAAGTGTACACACCCCTGATAAAATGCCAGGTTTTTGTGATATAAAAAAGGAGATCACAATAAATAATTTTAAAACTTTTCCCACCTTTAATGTGACCTATAACCTGTACAATTCAATTGAAAAACAAACAAATCTGTTAGGGGAAAAAAATAAAAAATAGAAAACGTACAATAAGCTGGCTGCATAAGTGTGCACACCTTTAAACTAATACTTTGATGAAGCACCTTTTGATTTAATTACAACATTCTGACTTATTGGGTAGGGGTCAATGAGCATGGCACATCTTGACTTGGGAATATTTGCCCACTCTTCCTTGCAAAAGCACTCCAAATCTGTCAGATTGCAAGGACCTCTCTTGTGCACAGCTCTCTTCAGGTCAACCCACAGATTTTCTATTGGATTTAGGTCTGGGCTCTGGCTGGACCATACCAAAACATTAATTTTCTTCTGGTGAAGCCATAATGCCCACTCGGGCATTATAGATAAGCTCACCAGCTTAAATATAAACCCCCTATGTCACTAGATGGATTGCAAACTGGGTCAAGGACAGAACCTACATGGTTAGAATTGCTGGAGCCATGTCAGACTCCAAACCAGTTACAAGTGGTGTCTCACAAGGCTCAGTCCTGGGGCCTCTCTTGTTCGGTATATATTTCTCGGAGGTACAGGCCAACATGGAAGGACTGTGGCTGACCAAGTTCGCAGATGACTGCAAACTGGGTGCCATAATCGACTCTCCAGCCGACACAAGCATCCTCCAAAAGGGCCTCATAGAAACAGACAACTGGTGCCAGAGCCATGGCCTCAAGTTAAATGCCAAAAAGTGTATAGTCATCCCCTTTGGCAAAAACAAAGTGCCCACAAATTACCACATAGGTGGTAATCCATTAAGTACAGAAGAAGTAATTAGGGACCTGGGGACCCAAGTTGATAGCAATCTCTCATTTGACAACCACGTGGCCAAAGTGGTTAGAAAAACATTTTATATAGCCCACTTATTCATGAAGGGATTCACATCTAGATCAGGGGAGGTCACCGTGCCTCTTTACTCATCCCTCATCAGGCCCATAATTGAGTACAATGCCCCTTTTGGTATTTACCTCACAAGACATCTACAACAACTGGAAAGGCCACAGAAGTACCTCACAAAGAGGATTACTGGCATCAAACAGATGCCCTATGCAGACCATCTCAAAAAACTGCAGCTTTACTCCGTTGCATATCGCCTACTCAGAGGCGATCTCTGCCTAACACACAAAGCTATGTCAAACTCAGAGCTTTTAAACATGCTCCACTTAAAGAAATCCCAGTCCCTACGAGCTACATGGTCTAGGGACCTAAACCTTGTCACCACAATAAACGGAGCATGCTGGAGGGATAGATTCCTGTCCCAGAGACTTCCCATACTCTGGAACAAACTACCTATCTATATCAAATAAAGCTCCTCATTAGCGCTCTTCAAGAAAAATCTTGATGATAGGATGGGAGATAGGAAATTCACCCCAGGGATCACTTCTGTGGCTCTGCTTGCCAGTGGCACAGGAACATAATTTGTTTGGGTGGTGAAAGCCAGGTTACCTTTGGATAGGCTTATATAGGCCCCAGGGCCAATAGCCTAGTACCTACCTATGAACCTATAGGGCTGAGTACTGTCCAAAAGTACTAGGGTACTTCTAAGAGCAATGACATCAGCAGGATAGCTAAAGTAGGGCACTGTGCAGTGTTGTGGGTGGGAAAGTCCTCAAAATTCTTTGTCCTAAAAACATCGATACTCTTGTACATACACTTACACACAAGCACACACTCACACACATACACACACACACACACACACACACACACACACACACACACACACACACACACACACACACACACACACACACACACACACACACACACACACACACATGCCAGACCTGAGAATAGAACCCCTGCCTATCTTGTAATTTGTGCTATAGTGTTACACAGTTAATGCATGTGCCACAGAGTTTACAGGGCTGACAAGTGCCCAAATGTACTTCCAAGGTGAATGAAATCAGCAGGACTGCTAAAGTAGGGCACTGGGTGAGAAAGTCCTTAAAATACTTCACCCTACAAGCATACAAACTTACAAACTTTTGCACATACACTTATATACAGATAGTTGTCAGAACTGAGAGTAGAACCCCTGCCTATCTAGTTATTTGTACTATAGTGTTACACAGTTATCACACAAACTACAGAGCTGACAAGTACCCAAGGATGCTTCTAAGATGAATGACATCAGCAATACTTCTAAGGTTTGGCAGTGGGATGTGTACTGGGTGGAAAAGTCCTTGAAATACTTCTGCCTACACACACACACACACACACACACACACACACACACACACACACACACACACACACACACACACACACACACACACACACACACATACACACACAAACACATACACACATGCACATTGGCCAGAAGTAGGAATGGAACCCCTGCTTATTTAGTTATTTGTCTTATACTGTTACATAGTTATTGCACACACCATGGAGCTTATAGGGTTGGGGCTGTGAAAAGTTACTTCTAAGAGGAATGACATCAGCAGGACTGCTAAAGTAGGGCATTGAGAAGTGTTGTGGGTGGGAATGGCCTAAAACAGTTTCACCTACAAACAAACATACTCCCTCACTCTCACACATGCACTTACATTTGCCAGGATTGAGATTAGAACCTCTACCTACTTAGTTATTTGTTTTATAGTGTCATGCAGTTATCACACATGCTGCAGGGATTATAGGGCTGTAGGTATCCAATGGTACTTCTAAGGTGAATGACAGCAGCAGATCTTGTGAAGTAGGGCAATGGGAAGTGTACTGCATAGGCATAGCCTCCTAATACTTAGAACTACACAAACACACACACACACACACACACACACACACACACACACACACACACACGCACAGGCAGGTGATGTGATACTATACCCCCCACCTCAGTAATATAACTCAGTTGGGCTCCCCTTCATGCTGGCTTGTGCAACTGGTTATGACTGGTATGCCACTATCAACAGCAGGACTTCACTCTGTGCCATTCAGGGTATCTGTGTGTGTGACTCACTCTGTGTGTGTCTCCCTGTGTCTCTATCTCTCTCTATCACTGTCTGTCTCTCACTTCCACACATCTATGCGTGTGTATGCTTGACATATTATCTGTTGCCCATATATATGTCTGTGTATCACACACAACAGATGCAGATATATCAGATCTGGGCTACCTACAGCTAGCTGAGGGTAATCCTGTCTGATGTGTGTGTGTGTGTGTAGGGACAGTTAAGGTGTACATAGCTGTCTGTATGCAAAGACATATATACACACTACAGTCATATAGTCCGATGTGGGTTCCAATGTAGCCTGTAATTCTCTAGTGTGGCCTATAATATTCTAAGTGTAGGAGCATGCCCAGTTTGACCTTCTATAGTGAGTGTGGGACTCCATTCCAGAGATAGGTGTACTCTGGTCTTGGATTTTGTGTGCTACAGCCATACCTCTCAGAAGTAAACAGGACTTTCCTATGGGTACTGGGTTTGTTTAGCAGACATTTTATAACATATCTGTAGTCTGACACTGCAATGTATTGTGTCATTACCTAGTAACAGACATAATTAAGTACACAGAGCACAAAGTACAACATGCACCATAAATATTAAAAAAATTAAATCAGGAACCGGGTGAGTAGCTGAACTTTCTTTTATTACACACTTCTTCTTCTGGTACCTTGGCTAAAAAGCCTTCAAAAAATAAAATCTTACATTACTGCAGCCTTTATAAATCTCATCAATTTCATATGCAAATGCATCTATTCACCAAACAATGAATTACTAAAAATCACCACCCAAGCTGAAAGACATAATTCCTTTAGGAAAAGTGAAGACAATAACAAAATAAAAAATATCAACAAGTTTGCCCTAAACCACAGACTGAATACATAATTATAAACATTCCTTACTTTAAATCTATAATAGATATTATTTAATATATTAGATAACTATCTTACCACTTTATTATTTACCAAGTAGCATTTCTGGTTTCAAATTGGCATTTCAACTACATAACATGTACATACATAAAAATGAGCATCTAAATATTAAATAAACTGATGACCTAAAATTAATTATGTTCATTAAATTCATTAAATATTCCAATTTAATTCTAGATTCAAACAATGCGGATGTAAGGTTCCTAGATTAATAATAAGTTTTGCTTCCAACTTTAATAATCTATGAATAAATCCCCCCCCATATTGCTAACTCCAAAGGGACTAGCCAGAACACGGAAGAAAAAACTATCTAAATTCCCTTCATGGACAGAACAAAAATGTTGGGCCACTGGACTCGCTAATCTTGAATTCCTAACATCACCCAAGTGTTCCAATATCCTCAAATTTACCTTCCTTTTCCTTTGCCCAATATACCACATTGTTGGTGAACAACCCCACCCAATCATATAAATGATTCCACAAGAGTCACATTTAAATTCATTTTTAATCCATATTTTCTTTCCATTAATAACAGATCCATCCAAATTCCTAATTCTATTACATATTTTGCACCTTCCACAAGGAAAGGCCCCCAACTTTTTCCCCGCCATGTTCTGTGCCCTTTGATTCAGCAATTCCCTTAAATTGCTGAATCTACCATATGAGAAGGTAACTCTACTGGGAAATAATCCCCCTACTACCTCATCTCTGTAAATTACTGGCCATAATTTATTTACCAATTCCCTTATGGTATCTGAGAAACGAGAAAATGTTGTTACATAAAACATAACCTCCTTTTCCTCCGAATCATTAACATGATGGTTATTCCAACCCCTGAAACCTCTTTGATAACATTTTTTACTTGGCATACCTCTGACCTTATCCATTGCTTCTTCAATGTATATATCCTTGTATCCCCTCTTTAACAACTTGTTCTTTACCATGACAAATTCTCTTTCCAACGCTAGCTTGTCAGATGTATTAGAAAAAGTATGCTTAAATTCTCCATAGGGTAAATATTTAATCAAATGCATTTGGGTGAGAGCTGCTGGCCTCTAAGAAATTATTGGCAGCTGTTGTTTTGTAAAAGTGGCTATATTGAAGCTTCCCATCATTGTCTACATAAAACTTTACATCAATAAAGTGCATGTTTTTTTCAGTGGTTCTATATGTAAATTCCAGACCAAAGAAATATTTCACTTAGCTTAACCATGAAATTCCTGAATTCCCCCTGATCTCCCCTACACACAAATATTAAATCCTTAATAAAATGTTTGAACATAATTACATTGTTCATATAAAAGCTTGTTGGATAGACAAACATATTTTCAAAAAATGCCATAAACAATATGACATAAGAGGGGGCAAAAGCCGCCCCCATTGCCATCCCCTCCAACTGCAAATAAAATGTTTGTTTGAAGACAAAATAGTTGTGTGTAAGGGCAAATTCTAATAACTGACAAACATAAGTAGTTTGTGGACCCTCCCCCATCATTTTCACAATTGCCTCCAGGCCCTTTTCTATTCTAATATTTGTGCAAAGTGATTTTACATCCACACAAGCAAAATAATAGTCTGAATTCCATTGAATTTTACCTATACACTCCAAAACTTGTGCAGTATTTTTAACATACGAATGAACCTTAGGGAGGAACACCTTACACTGAGAGTTTAAGAAGATGCCATTATTCTGCAAAAATGCTCCCACACCTGAAACTGTTGGTCTCCCAGGTGGTTTAGTGAGTGATTTGTGTAACTTAGAAATTGCAAAAATCCTGGCATCCCTTGGACTTTTTACAAACAATTTTTTAACATCAGATTGGTTAAAAAAAACAACCTTTCACCTCTCTCCAATAACTCAAGTAAGCCCTCATTAAACATACTTATTGGGTTAGATTGTAATTTCTTATAAACTTTTTCATCTTATAATAAGTCTAATGCCATACTGTTGTAATCTTCCCTTGACATTACCACCCAATTACCCCCCTAATCTGCCTGTGTGAAAACATACTTTTCAGTAGAACCACATAGCTGCTTTAAAGCTATCCGCTGTGCTTTACTTAAATTCCACATATTTGATTTTCAAACAAAATGCTTATAAGTAACTTCTATTTGTTTACACAATACAGTTTCAAACATTTTAACTGCTACAGACATTTTAGGGGGTAAAAAAGAGCTTACAGAGGGAACATTTGGAACAATCAATTAACAATAACCAGTTGCAAAATTCACGTTACATTCATTTAAAAGGTCAGAGTTATTACTAATGTCCAAGTTCAACATGTTATCAATGTCCACAACAGGGTTGTCATATACTGACATGTTCAATAGCGAATCATCCAAAAGTTCAACACAAACTGATTTTGCTTCATTACTGCTTTGCCCCTTACTGGAGAAAAAAACTTTTAAATGCAGTTTCCTACAAAACTTTTTAACCTCCCCCAATAAGTCCACTAAAGTTGGTAAGTGTGTAGGGACAAACTTGGTGCCTTTTGATAAGACACATACAGCTTCCTCTGAAAGTATTAAATCTGACGAATTCACTATGCTGAAGTCCTTATATAAAGAATGTTCAGGGAAAGAAAAGTCTGTGTGTTTTTCACATACCTCTCTCTGTTTGTTAGAACAGTCTAATTTCTTTTTCCCTTTTCCTGGTATCTTTTGCCTCTTCCTCTGCCACGAGCGGACAACATCGGATTCCTCCATTCCTTCAACTTGCATGGCACTATCTACTGCCTTGTTCATATCTTCAAATGATACACTTTTCCGACCGTTGGACACCATTTCCCCAGATGAAACTGAAGTATCTTGAAAAGAGAGGCCAGAGCATGATCTATTCCTTCTGTTCACATAGGTGTCACGCCCCCTTCTGCCATGTCGTTACCAGGAGAAAATAATTCCACTCCCATAGTCATTAATGTCCCATGCAAGCTTTCTTTTCTTCTTTTCTATTACCTCCCATTCCAACTTTTCTACCTGTGCTTTCACATCTCTTATCTTGAAAGCAAAAGAGACATCTGACGTCTCCGACAGCAGCCCCTCCTGCAATTGCATAATGGAACTCCATGCCTTTTCCTGTGCACAAACATTTCTTTTAATTAGAATTTTCAACTAGTTGATGGTACAAAGCAATGATACAGATTTCCACTCCTAATAAATCATTTTCTTCCTCAGAAAACTTGAATGCTGGTAAATGATCAACCCTTAGCTCTCTGTGTGTAATATTTAACTCCGCATACATCTGTAACAGTTTTATATCATAAAATAGTGAGACTTCTTTTTCTAGTCACAGACATCCTCAAATCATCACAGTGCTTTACCAGAGGAATACAAGATGTATGATGCACAGACCAATATTATGAGCCCAGCTATATACATTCTTGCCTGACAAGGCCAGTTTGGAAGTGTGGCTACAGCCGGTTGACTGATGATGCTGTGCAAACAGTCTAGCAACGATATACTGGCTGGTGATCTCCTGCTTGTGTGTTATCTTTCTTACCTGAGAAGTCATATCCTGATGTGGCCATACCTCTCAACCACATATTTTATGGCAGATTGTCCAGGTGTTTGCCTAGAAGTTTTGTCCAGTCTACATAAACTTGTGTTTTTTATGACAAGTTAGTTGCATATAATTGAAGACTGACATTACAACATAATGACAGACATTACTGTTTCAGGCTATATAATCTTCAGACAATTCCCACTAATGCAAAACTGATCATCCTACCAACTTTCTCAGAATGTATGGGCGATATTTACAATATGTGCCTATCATTGTGCCTTTGTCCCACTTTTATTTATGACCTTGTCCAGATGTCTTGCTGTCAGAGCTTGGTAGGTATGGGTGTGGGTACAAAGTGCATTCTACTGTGCAGACATGTCCATTATGTGTGTAGTATATTCCACATAGCACTGTGACTTCCAGGTATGTCAGTGGCAGAGCAGTACAGAGTAATGTGGTGAACCACTGACAGACAGTTGTGTATAGGTTGGTGGTTTGCTATGATGTTAGTAGGGTATTGGCCTTGAAGCCCTTATAACCCACACAGACAAGAGTGTAGTCCATGTTAAGACATGTCAGCACACACAGCCCCTGTCCAGCAGGGACACAGGTGGGATCACAGGACCGTCTTCTGTGTTTCCTGTGCACTTATACAGGGAACACATCACTAGGGTTGTGGAGGCACTTGGCTTGCTGTTGACAGGGAGTGAATTCTACAGATGAGGGAGTGTGTGGTACACACATTTGTCACACCAAGCCATACTGATATCACTGCCCAGGATGATGCTGCACCTACAGGTTGATGGAGTGGGCCTTGAGTTCCAGATGTGCTACAGTCCCATCAAGGCAGGGTCTGGATTGCTTTGTATGCAAGACAGGGGTCACCTCAGCAGAGTCTGCATGGAATGTGGGAGAGGGACAGTGCTGCTAGCCTAACTGTGTAGGGTAGGTGTTTGGGGATTGGGGTAAGGTCTCAGTGTTTGCAAGATCCTTGTGTGTGGAGTCTACATGGTCTGTAGTGTGTAAGTTTGTGGAGTTCTCATGTGATTTTTTCTCTGAGGTGTCCATTCACTCCCTCATCTGTAGTTTGGGTTTTGTTTTGTTGTGGACCTCCACTTACAGTGGATAGGAAAAGTGTACACACCCCTGATAAAATGCCAGGTTTTTGTGATATAAAAAATGAGATCACAATAAATAATTTTAAAACTTTTCCCACCTTTAATGTGACCTATAACCTGTACAATTCAATTGAAAAACAAACAAATCTGTTAGGGGAAAAAAAATAAAAAATAGAAAACGTACAATAAGCTGGCTGCATAAGTGTGCACACCCTTAAACTAATACTTTGATGAAGCACCTTTTGATTTAATTACAACATTCTGACTTATTGGGTAGGGGTCAATGAGCATGGCACATCTTGACTTGGCAATATTTGCCCACTCTTCCTTGCAAAAACACTCCAAATCTGTCAGATTGCAAGCGCCTCTCTTGTGCACAACTCTCTTCAGGTCAACCCACAGATTTTCTATTGGATTTAGGTCTGGGCTCTGGCTGGACCATACCAAAATGTTAATTTTCTTCTGGTGAAGCCATAATGCCCACTCTGGCATTATAGATAAGCTCACCAGCTTAAATATAAACCCCTATGTCACTAGATGGATTGCAAACTGGCTCAAGGACAGAACCCACATGGTTAGAATTGCTGGAGCCATGTCAGACTCCAAACCAGTTACAAGTGGTGTCCCACAAGGCTCAGTCCTGGGGCCTCTCTTGTTCGGTATATATTTCTCGGAGGTACAGGCCAACACGGAAGGACTGTGGCTGACCAAGTTCGCAGATGACTGCAAACTGGGCACCATAATCGACTCTCCAGCTGACACAAGCATCCTCCAAAAGGGCCTCATAGAAACAGACAACTGGTGCCAGAGCCATGGCCTCAAGCTAAATGTCAAAAAGTGTATAGTCATCCCCTTTGGCAAAAACAAAGTGCCCACAAATTACCACATAGGTGGTAATCCATTAAGTACAGAAGAAGTAATTAGGACCTGGGGACCCAAGTTGATAGCAATCTCTCATTTGACAACCACATGGGCAAAGTGGTTAGAAAAACATTTTATATAGCCCACCTAATCATGAAGGGATTCACATCTAGATCAGGGGAGGTCATCGTGCCTCTTTACTCATCCCTCATCAAGCCCATAATTGAGTACAATGCCCCTTTTGGGATGTACCTTACCAGACACCTGCCGCAACTGGAAAGACCCCAAAAGTACCTCACCAAGAGGATCAAAGGGCTCAAACAGATGCCATATGCTGCCCGGTTAAAGAAACTCCAGCTCTACTCAGTGGCATACTGCCTGTTCAGAGGCAATCTGTGCCTGATGTATAAAGCCATGTCCAACCCAGAATTAATGGACATGCTGCACCTCAGAAAATCCAAATCCCATCGAGCTATGAGCTCGAGAGACTTGAACCTCAGCACTGAAATAAATAGGACATGCTGGAGGGACAGATTCATAACCCAGAGGCTCCCTTCACTCTGGAATAAAATCCCAGTCCAGGTTAGGCAAAGTCCCTCATTGACTCTCTTCAAGAGGAATCTTGATGAGTGGATGGGAGATCGTAGGTTTACCCCGGGTATCACTTCTGTGTCACTGTTAGACAAAGGCACAGTATACTAACCTCAAAAAAGGGCATAGCAAAATAAATTTAAAATGGTGGCGAAAGCCAAACACATTCAGGCTAGGCTTATAAATGCCCTAGGGCAGATAGCCTAGTATGAACCTATGAACCTATGAACCTATGCATGGGGTCATTGTCGTGTTGAAATGTGACATTCCTCTTCATCTTCAGCTTTCTAACAGATGCCTGAAGGTTCTGGGACAAAAGTGACTGGTACTAGGAAATGTTCATAATTCCCTCCACCTTGACTAAAGCCCCAGTTCCAGCTGAAGAAAAGCAAACCCAAAGCATGATACTGCCACCACCATGCTTCACCATGGGGATGGTGTTCTTTTGGTGATCCGAAGTGTTGTTTTTTGTGCCAACCATACCTTTTGGAATTGTGGCCAAAAAGTTCAACCTTGGTTTCATCAGACCATTACACATTTTCCCACATGCTTTTGGGAGACGTGATGTATTGTTTTGCAAATTTTAGCTGGGCCTGGATGTTCTTCTGTGTAAGAAAAGGCTTCCTTCTTGCAACACTACCCCATAGTCTAGACATATGGAGAATATGGGAGATTGTTGTCACATGTAGTACACAATCAGTACTTGCCAGAAATTCCTGCAGCTCCTTCAGTGCTGCTGTAGGTCTCTTGTCAGCCTCCATGACCAGTTTTCATCTTGTCTTTTCATCAGTTTTGGAGGGACATCCAGTTCTTTGCAATGTCACTGTTGTCCCATATTTTCTCTACTTTTTGATGACTGTCTTCGCTGTGTTCCATGGTATATCCAACACTGTGTAAATTTATTTGTACTCTTCTCTTGACTGATACCTTTCAACAATGAGATCTCTTTGATGCTTTGTAAGCTCTTTCCAAACCATGGCTTTTGCTGTAGCAGACAACTGAGTAAATGTCCGGAAAATCCTACTAGGACAGCTGAACTTTATTTGGGGTTAATCAGAGTCTCTTTAATTGATGGCAGGTGTGTACCCAAGAAGACTGAATTCTGTAACTAAATCAAAAGGTGCATCAACAAAGTATTAGTTTAGGGGGTGTGCGCACTTATGCAACCAGCTTATTGTACATTTTTTTTATATTTTCCCCTAACAGATTTGTTTGTTTTTCAATTGAATTGTACAGGTTATAGGTCACATTAAAGGTGGGAAAAGTTTTGAAATTATTTATTGTGGTGTGTACACTTTTTATACCCACTGTCCATGAGTGTGTGTTGTGTATTTTCTGGTGATGTTTACTGAGCCCCTTACACTGCATGACACCTATGTTACTGCCAGTGGCAGCTGGTGACTTCAAATCAAAGGGGGGCTGCAGGAGACAGTTGAATGGGTGGGGCCAACAGGAAGGGGTGCGTCCAACTAGAAAGAGGTGGAGCTATGCTCAAAACCACAAAAACTGGGACTTTAATTAAATACACTGCCCTGAGTGCCAAACCATCATCACAAGAGTCCAATCATGACAAAATGAAGTGTAGAAGAAAAAAATATGTCAATGCATTGGCTACATGACAGGTTGGTAAATGTCTAGATGGAAACAAAAAGGTTGTGAGGCATGAAAAAATAAATTACCTTTTAAATACATTATTGGAATGCCAGTCAAAATCACGTATAAAAAAACAAGCAGCACTCAACTCAAACCACTTCTCCATGAACTGCAGTTCTAATTATAATTTATATTCAGCTTTATAAAAGTACCAAGTAACGTGCTGAAAGTAGCAATCTCTGTGATACCCCAACTTGTAAAAATGTTTCTTATCCAAAATAGACCTCCTGCCTGACAACTATCCACTTGTTTCATGAGAAAAACATGATCAAATTAAAAACTGAACAGCAAACAAGAAATAATCTCAAGATAAATTGCTTAAAAGATTACTGCACAGGTTATGGATCACACATGCTAAATTGGCATTCTATTTGGTTTACGGGTAAAGCCTGCAAAGATGACTGGAAGTCTCCAACAAATGTAATGAGCTTCTGAAAATACTATAATCCTGTCCTTTATTACAAGTACTGTCATACGCATTTCAATACCTAAGGCTTATATGTTATCTAGTCATGTAAATATTCTCTGCATGGCAACAACAAAAAGGCTTTCAATGTTGGTAATTCTTTAACAGTATGTTTATTAAAACTTACTTGCATCTTACAATCTCAGCCAAGATTACCTGATGGTCATTAAAGCATTGTTACTTAAACACAGATCAAGAGGCACTGCAGCAGCATGTATTAGTATGAATAATAAGAAGCATAAATCAACAGTATAAAAATATGACAGAAAACCAGAACATTCTGCAATATCAAGGACGGATGAAAAGCCACTGTAGTACTTGTGTCTACCTTGGATGGGGGGGGGGTACTCTGCACACTTACACTGCATAACTTCTCCTTGCCTTGCTTGGATACATCCAGAGTCACTACATGGAGGAGTTGGGTGCAACAAGTATGTCACAATTTGAAATATCTCTGGCTGGCAGTGATGGCCCTAACACATTTGTCATACCTCTCAATCTCAGAGCAAGAAATCTGGACAAAGCCATAAATATAAGTGGGACAAAGGCGCAAAAATAAGGACCATTTTTAAATATTGCTCTTATAAACTTAGAAAGATAATAGAATTGTTGGTCTTGCATTAGTATGAATTTTCTGAAGGGTATGAAATCTGAAACTCAAATGTCTGTCATTATTGTCTAACTTCGATCTTTAATGATTTGCCACTAATTTGACAGAAAACCACAATTTTATGAAAAACAGACCAAAAATGTAATGCAAAAAATATAAAATAGACACATAATACAGCTGGGAACCTGTCAAAGAAAGGACACATTTTAGTATGAATACTGTTAAGTTGAGCAGCTGACAAAATAAGAGAATTTGCATGCATTTCTGAAATAAAAGTAATCTGTAACTGTGATCATTACAATAAACCCTCCATATTTTCTTCCAAAATTGCCATTTTGTGGAGGGATTATTAGGGGGAGAGCAACATTTTGAACTAAAGTTAGGGACATTTGAGAGGTTTGGATATACCTAATTCTATAAATCAATTTATTTGCAAGTACCTCTCAACCTCTTAATGCAGGAGATCTGAACAAGGTCAAATATATTGAGGGAACATACAGACAATACTAAAATTACTCTTGTATAAACTTAGACAGTTGACAGAATAACAGGTCTTGCTTTAGCAAACATTTTTCTGAAGGATATGAAGTCTGAAACTCAATGTCTGTCATTATTTAGTGACTTCATTCCTAAATGATTTGCCAGAAAACCACAAATTTTATGAGGAACAAACCAAAAATAAGAAACAAAAATCTATTCATTCTGTGAAAATCTGGACAGTTGAGAGGTATAATTCAGCAGGGGCTGTCTTTGAGTTTGCCACCCTTCACCCCTCACAAAATCATGGTCGAATGGGGCCACCCTCATGCAGCCATTCCAATGTCCCATTACTTGACTAGTTCACCCCATTTACCATAAACACTGTAACGTGCATACTGCTTTACTTCTATGATGATCTGGATTTCATTTAAAAGTTTTATTTTATATTTTACAGCACAAACACTAATAGGCATCTGCTAAACAAAGCAATGCATTCTCACAATGAAAATAGACTTAGCATTAAAGCATCTCTGCCCTTGAAATTCACATTCATTGAAATATTATTGAAACCCACATTCAAAGAAAATACATCTGGTTTAAAGATTAACTTTAGGCTGTTTTCAAATCATAGGCCCCTTGCACATGAAGCATACATGTGTTCTTTGATACACCTTCCTGATTGTATTAAATTCTATTCCTTGCATAATATAGTACAGTTGTTAAAGGGTATTTTAAATTTATTGTTTTGAACATTTTTCCAGTAAACTATGAAACAAAATGCATGCACCAATAATGACAAAACTGCTCAATTCAGAACATTTCCATCATAAAAGTCTACTCAAACTTCTACAATCCACCAGTATCAGTAAATATGCACAATCTCTGCAGAAGTAAAAGTCATCTAAATAGTTCCACATTAAAGAGATCTGTAACTAATGAAGAAGTTGCTGCTAGCAAACAACTTTATATTTCATTGTTTCATCTACAAATAAAGTGCCTTTTACCCTTGCAGAATAAATTACCCATGTAACATTAAAAAAATGATAAGTTAGTAATATTGCAATAGGGAATGGATGGCAGACTGATAACAGGTTGATAGTTACTAGGTATCTCTGCCAAAGAGGACATTCTCAGAACTGCAGCATCCACCCCCTTTAAAAGTACAACACAGTGCAGTATCAACAATGTGTCTACATACTGTGGAAGTAGAACCCACAGCCTTGAAAGCAAGTACACTACCCATTGTGCTATTAACAATACAAGAAGACTCAGCATAAGCAGCACTAAACTTCTTTTCTCCTGAAGCTCTTAGCTCCTTGTAAAATCCACTTGACACTCCTCTGTATTTCTCAACATTGCAGCACATGAGCATAAGAAATCTGAAAAAAGCCAAAAAGTATTGGGGAGGAGAGATTTTAAACATTGTTTGTATAACCTTGGAAAGTTGCTAGAATAAAATGTTTTGTGTTACCATGTACTTTCTGAAGAATATGACATATGAAATTCAAATGTCTGTCATTATTTACTGAATTCAAAATCCAGAAAACTACAGATGTTATGAGGAACAGAACAGAACAAAAATATGAGGCAAAATCTGAATGCTTTTCACAAGTGGTGGTGGGTAGGGAATTCAGGCTGTTGCTACCTACACCCAAGGCTGAGCCTGAGTTTCTCTCTCTAGCCACCAGTTATAGTTAACTGGGGCATTTTACACACACACACACACACACACACACACACACACACACACACACACACACACACACACACACACACACACACACACAACCTTAGTGAATCCAGAAGTTCCCCATGCAAAAGTCAGCTCTGAGTTCAAATCAGAGCAGCAGCATTTTCTCAGTGCTGGAATGCTGAGCATGCATGCCCTCTAGCTCTTTCCGAGCAGGCACAGACTGCAGACCATGCAGTCCAATCCCCTTCCAGTCTATGCAGTTGTAACTGCATAGACTTCTGGGGCACCTGTAGACTGCTGCCTTCTTTCTGAATCTGGACTGGTTAAACAGCAGTCCAGATTCACATTAATGAGCACACATGCGTGGAGTTCCAGGATTATTTTTATTTTGGTTTTCATTTTTGTACAGCTGGGGGGCTGCAGTCATGCAGTCCAATAGCACAAGCTGCCACAGGTTACTGCACAATCTGTTCTGGTGTGCACATTCTCCATCTGTATGGCCAGTAATTCCCCTTCCCCTTATGTGTGTCTCTTTGTCCTTCTTTAGTCCAGTCACAGGTTTTGCCAACAGTGGCTGCTGTTACGTATTTGTAATTCTGATGTTGGTGGGGTACATGCTGTTACATTGCACACAGGGTTGTGGACTTCACATCTCTGAGTGTACCTATTTAGCAAGTTGTCCATCATTGCACCACTCCATTTGCTGTGGTCCTTAGACGGTTTGTAGTGCTATATGTTATTATGAGGCTACATGTGGGTCTAGCTGTCATAGCATCAAAGAATGAGACCTGCACAGGCCAAAATATGACAGTCAGACAAAAGCCCACACATGGAGACACGGTGCTAATCATGTTCTGCCAAACATAGACAGTTAGGAAACCAGTTTGGTAATTGTTTGTTTGCTCTTATGGGTTTGATGTCTGCTTCCCCACTGTCTACCATTGCTGTTTTGACATGACCCTTTTTAGTTTGGCAAATATTTGGCAGGCAAATGCAATGTTAGGACAAGCAGAACAGATATACAAGGCATGCATGTGGTCCTTCTGTGACACCCTGTGTCATTCCAGGGGTATGGATGTTGGCCACTGACATGTTGCCAGGTGGCAACCCTTTATACACTGGCAGTACAATGACCTTCAGCTACCTCAACTTCTGAAAGCCAGACATATAGACAATGCCATAAGTGATTGGGGGATGAAGGCCTAAACATAGGGACCATTTTTTAAGTATTGGCCTTACAAATCTAAAAAGATGATTCAATAACAGGTCTTGCATTACACAAAACACTGAAATGTTTTGCAGCAGCAAAGAACTTTAATAATAAAATCCAATAAAAAGTCAGTGCTTTCATCTGTTAAATGTCAAAGTCTTCTTCAGATGCAGGTTTTGCATTAGTTTGCATGTTTCTATGGGTATGCAGTCTGATACTACAGTCTGTCATTATTTTCTGACGTTAGTCCTGCGTGATATGGTAATGAATTGCCAGGCAACCTCTATTTCATGTTATACATAGCACAATTATGATGCAAACCTCTGGACATTTTGCAATAGATCTGTACAATTGAGAGGTATGGTAGGAATGGTGTAGGTTACTCCAAGCTGTGTATTGTCCATATGTGTGGCCGCCTATCCATGACCTGTACTGCTTTTCTGCATTAACAGATATTGACATCTGGACAGTGTGTACATCTCTTACCATAGGTGTAGCTGGCATGACAAATAGTTGTCACTGCAGTTCTCTGAACATGGCCCTGTCAAAGACAGCACTGTGCCTAGGCCACTACAACACAACAGCCGAAAGTCGGTGCTGGCCAAATTGTGACAGTATTAACCACACATATACATACCTCATTGACTCCTGCATATTGTGGACATGCAACAAGTTATCATGTGTATTGGGACAGCCCTGGTGATGTGTGCTCTGCTGTTATTTTCCTGCAAACATACATGTTAATGCATTTCTGTGGGAATATGGGGGGCACACCTGTCAACTGTACACATTTACACAAACTGTACTGATATTTGCTTTACATTTTGGTTCCATTTAGCATACTATTGTGCCTTGTCTTGGGACTAGATGCATATCACTAAAGACCACAGGTCAGATTGTAATGGTATACATTTGAGTTTCAGACTTCTTAACCTTCAGAGCCTTACTTCAACAGCACGACCTGCTGTGCTATTACTGTGTAAGTCTGTAGGGGGTATTTCATCATTGTCACCATTTGAGGGCCTTTGCCAGATATTTCTTTATGGTTTTCTACAGTTGACTTACTGGGTGAGGCTTAGGGGTGAATAAGGGACCCCCACACTGACATCCATGTCTGTGACCTATGACCCTCCCAGTTAGTTGGCCCCCCACACATACTGCAGTGAGATTTGTCACCTTGGGTACTATTGCATAGTTTGGTGAGGCCAGTATTGGGCAAACATTTACTAGTGTCCCACATAGCTGTCAGTTGTCTGCTGCTATCCCAGTAGGCCACCCCATTCCCTTGTATGCATGCAGCAATACCATAGATATAGACCAACCCGGCTCCATGACAATCAAAGGCTTTATTAGACAAAACCAACAAAACAGCAAACGGACAGTGAATGAGCAGTCTACAAATAAAATACCAATATCGCTTAGCACTTTCACCCATCCAACAACTTGGGCATCATCAGAGTGATAAATAAAATGTAAAATCCCAGTTCTTAAATTCACTCAGTACACATGCCCTGCAAATACAACCAATCACAAATTTTAAACAATTAAACAATTAGTTCGACTGTTTAACTTTCAAGAAAGTAATACTTGAATAAATATGTATATTACAAATGTCAAAAAAATAATAATCATTAAAATTCAACAGTAATCTAACATTAGTAATATCACATTATATAATAAAAATATCTTGAACTAGCATTCTCTGTAAAATATCACAACCTTATAAAAACAATGTATAAATATTTTTTTAAAAACCAGAGACCATGCCTATTATGCATTTTATATAGTTTCAAAGTTTTTTTTGAAAATACATATTGCACATAAGTTGATACATAACTATTTAATCAGTTGTTGTGTGTAAATTGTTACTGTCATGTTAAACACAGTGAGACCTGTGTTTTAAAATGCTAGACAATGAAATGTGATCATTGATCCCTGGTGACCTGGATGCATCTAACCTAAGCTGCCACAAACACTCCTTGGTTTCCAATAAAATCTTAGCATCACTGCCTCTGTCATTGTGTGGAATTCGATCCACTACAAAGAATACATTTTTTTTTTAAATTAGTGCAACTCAGACTGTGTATAAAAAGAGCATTAGTTGTTTTTTTGTTCCTAATATCCCTTATATGCTCCAAAAGCCTAAGTCTTAATTTTCTAATACTACATGTCTAAGTTGCCCTACGTTTTATGTAGGGAAAACCATTAGAAAATTAAGACTTAGGATTTTGGAGCATATAAGAGATATTAGGAACAAAAAAAACAACTAATGCTCTTTTTATGCACAGTCTGAGTTGCGCTAATTTAAAAAAAAATGTATTCTTTGTAGTGGATAGAATCCCACACAATGACAGAAGCGGTGACGCTAAGATTTTATTGGAAACCAAGGAGTGTTTGTGGCAGGTTAGGTTAGATGCGTCCAGGTCACCAGGGATCAATGATCACATTTCATTGTCTAGCATTTTAAAACACAGGTCTCACTGTGTTTAACATGACAGTAACAATTTATACACAACTGATTAAATAGTTATGTATCAACTTATGTGCAATATGTATTTTCAAAAAAACTTTGAAACTATATAAAATGCATAATAGGCATGTTCTCTGTTTTTTAAAAAAAAAATAGGTATACGTTGTTTTTATAAGGTTGTGATATTTTTATAAGGTTGTGATATTTAATGTGATATTAGTACTGTTTAGATTACTGTTGAATTTTAATGATTATTATTTTTTGACATTTGTAATATACATTATTATTCAATTATTACTTTCTTGAAAGTTAAACAGTCAAACTAATTGTTTAATTGTTTAAGATTTGTGATTGGTTGTACTTACAGAGCATGTGTACTGAGTGAATTTAAGAACTGGGATTTTACATTTTATTTATCACTGTGATGATGCCCAAGTTGTTGGATGGGTGAAAGCTCTAAGTGACATTGGTATTTTATTGTAGACTGTTTGTTCACTGTTCATTTGCTGTTTCATTGGTTTTGTCTAATAAAGTCTTTGATTGTCATGGAGATGGGTTGGTCTACATTTTACTAGTTTAAATTACTGCCTTGGACCAGTGTAATACCATAAATATGCTAACAGAACATACTAATACATTCATTTATTGTTAAGAATACTGAATTATCTTGTGCCTGCAGAAGTTGTGTGGATGGTACTTGATGGCTGCCTATGTTGAATGCATGCATTACACTGCCTATACATGGTAAGTTACAGGTAGTGTGTTGTGTGTCATACATTTTACTGTGTGTGTGGGTAAGAGAGAGGTGTCAGTCCCTGGGTGCCTACAGTGTCAGTGTGTGTGTGTGCTATGCATTGCCTCTTTGCCAAGGCCAGGGCATACTGGGCATGCCTCCCTCTGCCTACAGGAGCTGGCTCAGGGGGTTCCTCCTCCGAGTCCCTCTGTGCCTGTGGGGACCTTGGCAATGGTGGGGGGCTGTGTGGCTCTTTCCCATGGTGTTCCTGCTGCAGCTATTTCCACAGGATCATATTGTGTAGCATGGAACATAGTATGAACAAGTGTGCGCATGTGGCTGAAGAGTACTGCAAGGCTCCACCAGATATGTCAAGGCAGCAGAACCGTGACTTGAACATGCTGTACACAAGCTCTATTATGATCCTGGTTTGTGCGTGTACCTCATTATCATGTTCTTGAGTGTGTGTGTGTGCATTTCTAATCGATGTTATAATCCACAGCTCTAGTGCATAGCCAGCATCCCCCACCAGATGGCCATTCAGAATGTCTTCCCTGGCAAATCTCTGACACAGCTGTAAGGAATTCCAGATGTGGGAGTCGTGATAGATTTCAGGGCTGCCAGCATACACATTCATGATAATGCCTTGGGCATTGCCCATGACCGGACAGTTGATGGAGTGGAAGGCCTTGTGGTTTATAAAGACCCTACACTACCCTCTGGGTGGTGCTTTGATGTGGATGTGTGTGCAGTCTATGGCACCCAATAACTCCAGGTAGTCTGCTACATGGTGGAAGAGGCGCATATTGCTGGTCCTCTCCTCATGGGAGCTGGGAAAGTAAATGTGCTCACTGGCATGTAGTAGCATGACATCCAGGAACTGGTGGAGTACCCTGAATGCAGATTTCTGTGAGACCTTCATGATGTCCCCGATAGGTCTTTGGAAGGTATCTGTAGCTAGTATTCTTAAGGCTACACATACCTTGGTATCCACTGGGATGGGTTCCCCTCTGTTGGCTGTGGGTCTGAGGTGAGACCGGCACAGCTCAATGAGTTGATGAAGTATGTCCCTGTCCACCCTGTAGCACTCTACTGTCTCCAGATCATGTAGCTCCTGGTAAGTTACCCTGGGTCTGAACACTCTTCTCCTCCTCCTCCTCAGTTTGGGATGGTTGCCAGCATTATCCTCCTCAACACCCTCAGCCTCTAGCACATACTGATGTATCAAAGTGACAGCAGCCCCTAACATTTTGTCATTTAAAATTCCTCTGAGCGTGTACACCAATGGTGCACAGTTTGTGGGGAAAAAACAGACTGAAAGGTGTTTGCACAGTTTATACTGTTGTGCTGCAGATGCTGCCTGTGTGGATTGGCTGACTGTGATACATTCCACCTGCCAGCTCTATTTGTACTTGATTGCTTTTATTCTGCTATCTCCCTTTTTTTGTTTTTCACCTCCCCATTTTCACTCCTTTTAAGCGTGGTGGCACACCATGCAAACCCGCTGCCCAAATATAAACAGTTCTTCTACTTCCAGGGTATTTTTTGTTATATTTAAAACCTGGTGCGCACCTCTCAAACCTGTTTATCTAAAGTAAACACTTTTGAGCAGTAATACCCTCCCCTGGACGCGAACACTCACCTCATTTCATGGAAGAAGTAAATACAGCAGCAAACACACCCCCTTGCTTAACTGTGCTTAGCTAAGCTCAAATGGTAGCAATAGAGCTCCAATGTGTTTACACCAAGCATGGCACACCCTCTTTCCATGTCAGCTGCTTCTCCAGCTTAGACTGCAGAATTTTAGCTCCTACACAGTTAGGTGCATTCGTACATGGTCTCCCACTTTGTGAGTCAGTAAATTTTGCATACCTCACTGCCTTAGTCCCTTGTTACACCACTATACAGTAGCATCTGTACTTACCAACTACTGTTCCCTGTTATTGTTTTGGCTCTGCATACTAGCCACTATAATGGTAAAATGCAGATTTCACTTATAATTGTCTTTTCACATTTTTTTTTTATTTTCTGCACAATCTCATTTGTGTGCCTCTGCACAATGCTTAAATAGCCCAAATTGGCCAAAAAAACATTTATTTTTATACTTTTGAAACTATATTCCATGCCAATGGTCATATTTTTGGCCATTGGCATGCATAATGATTATAATATATGCTTTATTTGAGCTGTCATGCCCCCATTTTGATTTTTGCAAAAATGTATTCGCTTAGTAGCCAAATACATTTCTGCAGTGGACACTATTCTGACACGGATGCCTGTCTGCTTCTGAATTGCTAATTTACCTAATTTGCATGGCTTCCACCAACAAATGAGGTAATTAGCATTATTCAGTGGTGTCCATGCCAGAATAGTGCAGTCAGGCTCGTGCACGCCCCAGTCTGGTTTATTGAATCTCGCAGGCTGCAAATTACGTGTTCAGGCCATGACACTATTCGGACATGGGATTTTAGTTTGTTGAATCCCGAGGATTGTGTTTAGATTTCCTAGAGTTTTAAAATCAATAAGAATAACGTGTTTACCAGCATTGTTGATTCATAAATAAATCTGTCTACTTCCAGTTTCACTGTAGTCCTTGCATATCTGTACTAAGTTGCTGCAGTCTGTTATTACTTTATTTGCAAATGTCCCCTGATGTCACAGCTATTGGGTTCTGTTCCCATGCCTGACAACTAAGGGATGATGGCTGTCTAGATTATGAACTGTACACTAACATGCCTCTCAAGTGTCACATTTTCTTGTACTGTAATTAATATTATATAATCTGTCTGTCACAGGTTTACCACATAAATGATTACCTGGAATCCAAAGTATTACCAAATCTACTTACAGAACAACTAGGTAGTTATATAATTCCACATGATGTACAAGTGTTCTGTCTAGTTGTGTACCTGCATTTGTTATTTATTGGCCCATACTGTCCCATGAAACAGCTTGAGAGGTATTTATGTGCTACATCACCTATAGGGCACTTGTAGTCAATGTACACAAAACTAACAATACACACCAGTAGAGTTAATATTACCACAGTTTTCAGGGATATAATCTGAAATGTCACTAATGGACTGTTTTTCTCTCTCTCCCCACCCCTTATCTGCATGTATTTAATATTATTATTTATTCTTATGGTTTACAATTAACATATATTGTTAAAATAACTATATTTTGGGTTGTGGTTTATTATTGCTATGTGTTATTATGCTTTCATATTGACATATCTTGTCAAATTAACCATTTTGTTGGCCTTATGCAGTTTATTATTATTATGTGTTATAATGCTTTCATATTAACATATCTTGCTAAATTAATCATGCTGTTGCCCTTATGCTTTAACTATCACTGGCATGCTGTTAACATACTGACTGTTCTGTTATTTCATGTTGTGTCATACATAATATACATTGCTATGCATTTGGATTAATTAAAATTATGTTCAATGCTGTTAATACTAACAATGATTTGTTCATAACTAACCTAAACTTATTGCTATACCTCAATTACCACAGCATGTCAAGGTAGGCCAGTACTGGCTGAAATATCTACCTTGCCTCAACCAGCCATGACACGGGGACCCAGTACATCTGGGGCCCAGACCAGTGGTGCCCCCTCTACTGGCCCTGCAATACCTGCAGCGTTAGGAGGTGCCACCCCATGGATGGGGGCAGGCACCCCTCTGGGAGCAGTGGCAGAGGGGGAGTTGTCACCCAAGCTGAACTGCCGGTCTTGGTGTGCAGGATAGTCCACCATGGCTATGACCACTGCCTGTAATGGGTTGAGGACATGCCAGACAACTTGGTGGGGCTGCCTTGCCCAAGTGCCCAGCCTCCAGCACTGCCACCCCTGGATCAGTGAAGGAGCAGTGCCAACAGTCCTATGGGTGGGGATGTGAGTCACGCTGCGGTCATCTGGAAGCACATGGGACTTGAATTCCACAACCCTCCCTATCAAAGGTGTTCACCCCTCTCATATGTCACGCACTGCCCCTGTCTGCTGTTTTGTCTGTCTTGTTGGTTTGCAAATGCATCCTCACCTACCCAACTTACCCCCCCACATGTACCTATGTCCCTTCCCCAGCGTTCCACTCTCACCTTAAAAAAAAAAAATGCATAAATTGACCCCCAAAAAAGTGTCCCATACATTGCTCTCCATTTTACACACATCTCCACTAGACACACGTAATTTGGTCCAATTGGGTTAACAATACAGTTGTGTTGTGCTCACCCCTCTCTCTGGGGTTTGAGAGTCCAGCTTCATCTACAAATTCTGTCAAAGTGCACATTTGTTGCTGTACAAGAAATGGATAACTATGATTCTTTCCTACTCCATTCCTGCACATCCCTCCCTGTCTTTACTATGTTTTCCCCCTGCTTGTTCCTATTTCACCACTTTCTTATCTCCCCCTTTTTTTCTTTATATTTCTTTAGTAAGGTGATGCGCGATGCTAAGCTCAGCTAAATAGAGCTATAATGACTATGCATTTATAATATTGTAAGACACATACAAAATAAACACCTCTGCTATGTTTCGAGCCTAAGCCCATCACACCTGCAGCATACTCTATTAACCCGCCACTCCACACAACTCTTAAAACAGGTGATTTAAACAAAACATGTCATTAGGCATGTGTTAGCGGAGCTGTGCACCGCTCCGCACTGAGCAAACTGGAATAAAAAGTAATGGAAAAAATGGACTTGGACTCTGGTGCAATAGTACACCACTAGACAGCCAAAGGCATGGTAATGGATGTGACTGAGGCCTGTGATAGCAGGCAAATGTGCCCTTTTATCAGAAACATGTAGAAAGTCACCTGCTAAGGCATTAATGGTAAAATACATGTTCACCTGGGACTCTGGTGCAGAAATACATCCATATAAAGCCATGCACATACTTATGGATGTAGAATATGTTTGTCACAGCCTGTATGTATGCACATATATCTTGCAAATACAGCTGCTGTAGCAGTGACTCAGTCTGTTAAATGCCTTGCATACCGTACATTTTGCAACACACAGTCCTGGGTTCAAATCCAATGTTGCATTGTATTTCAATTACATTATTGTGAAGACAGCAATTAATGAATCACTCATGCACTCTTTATCTACACAAAACATTGCAAATTAAATAACTGCTTTTCAGTGGTGGAAGTCACAGGACTGCAGGTCACATTTCACATATCTATTTAGCATTGCTATATGTCGCCTAGTATTTTTTATTTGTTTACTTTTATTTATTTGACATTTGTTGACTGGGATAGTCCGACTGAGCTTCTGCCTTTTTTCAGCAGAGGCCCGGGGAGAAAAGCTCCACAAACATAAAGTATACACAAACATAAAGTATACACAACATAAAGTATACAATAGAATATTCAAAGCAAGAAATACATACTCTGTGCAGGTGAAACAAGTAAAAAGAAAATGTAATAGGCAACAATTTAGCAATCAGTAAAGATTATGTTAACAAATATTTAAAAACATAAAAATTAATCTCATAGTACTCTGTTATTGGCACAGTTGCCTAACATATGTACTTTAAACCCATGCCTTAATTGGAGTGTAAAGGGTACCCTCACCCTGGGTCTGCCTCTACACCAAGGCTGACACAGCTAACACAGATACACCTACAACTTGTTGTCCTCCATAGTGTTCACACTCTCTGCCTATGTCTATTACCTGCAGCAGCAGCTGCAGCCTGTGGAACACACATATCTATATAAAGGTTTCTGCAACAGACTTAGCCTCTGCAATAATGTAGTCTCCTCACCCCAGTAATGTTCATCTCAACAGCTAAGAAAGGGGCTCTGGTCTACATGAAGGCCTTATATATTGCACAGTGGTTGCCTTTCATTGGCTAATGATAGTGCAATTCAGCTGTTTTGCCTGCAATTAGCATATCAGAGCTACAAATTTGTTTAGATGCAATTACCTGCTAATGAGAAGCATGTTATAAATGCAAGAAGTTGGCTATGGGGAAAAATTTGGTATGAGACTTTCCTCACACAGATCACACCTCTGTGAAACATTGCTTCTAGCACATTTCAACAGAGGAGAACTGCACTCCACCAGGTATGTAACTGTTTTTTGTGTATAACGGATGCAGATGGGAGGACAGAGGTATAGGCAATAAGGATTACAGCTTTAAGCCTGTCTTAGACCTGTAGTAATGACATGTCATTGATATCCTGCTGTCTTACACCTACAGGAGACGTACAATAGTTCAAGGTTGCATTACCTTTATTCATTGTGGCACACTGGTGTTGTTGTCTATCCCTTTATAGTGTTTGTAATAGTACACTGCTATTTGTCTGGCACTGGTCTTAAGACATATTATTGGTTGGTTGGCCTTTGAGGACACACCACAGTAGACTGGAGTGTTGGGTGTATGATCATTTAGCAGAATCTTTCATGGTACACAGGGAAATACTTCAGTATTGATATTATCTCAGTTGTATCCACACAAGTAGTATGTCGTCACACTGTGGGGTGTGAAATGTATGAGCAAGCAGTGGATAGTGCCTGCCATTTTGTCCTTGCTCTATATGTACATAGTGAACATCCACATATCTGATGCTGTAATAGGTTTCCTTTGTGCTGTCTTTCAGGAATAATGTTCCAGAGACACCATGCCCCCTTCTCAGATGCAGAGAATGAAATAATACTTAGGTTCATAGGTTCATATGTAAGTACTAGGCTATCTGCTCAATGGCATTTATAAGCCTAGCCAGAATGTGTTGGCTTTCACCATCCCCTTAGATTAGTTCCCTGTGCCTCTGTCCAGCAGAGCCATTAGTTCCCTGTGCCACTGTCCAGCAGAGCCACTGCAGTGATTCCCGGGGTAAATTTTCTGTTTCCCATCTACCCATCAAGGTTTCTCTTGAAGAGTGTTAGTGAGGGGCTCTGCATAATGTATATTGGAATCCTGTTCCAAAGCATGAGGAGTCTCTGGGACAGGAATCTATTCCTCCAGCATGTCCTATTTATCATTGTGGTGAGATTTATATCTCCAGAGCATGTGGCTCTCCGGGATTTGTTTTTTTTTTTTTTTTTAGGTGGAGCATGTCCATCAATTCTGGGTTGGACATGTCCTTGTATGTCAGGCAGAGATCACCTCTGAGTAAGCGCTATGCAACCAAGTACAGCTGGAGTTTCTTGAGTCGGTCTGCATAGGGCATCTGTTTGAGGCCAGTAATCCTCTTGATGAGGTACTTTCATGGTCTTTCCAGCTGTTGCAGGTGTCTTGTAAGGTACATCCCAAATGGGGCATTGTGTTCTATGATGGGTCTATTGAGTGATGTGTAGAGAGGCATAATAGCCGCTTTTGTTCTAGATGCAAACCCTTTTGTGATTAGGTGGGCCACATAGAAGGATTTTCTAACCGCCTTGGCAATATGATTATCAAAGGAGAGATTACTATCTACTTGGGTCCCCAGATCCCTTATTACATTTTCTGTATTTAGGGGACTACCACCTATGTGGTAGTTCACGGGTACTTTGTTTTTCCAAAGGGGATGACTATGCACTTTTTGGTATTTAGCTTGAGGCCATGATTTTGACACCAGGTATCCGTCTCAGTGAGACCCTTCTGGAGGGTGTCTGTATCAGCTGGAGAATCAATTATGGCCCCTAGTTTGCAGTCGTCTGCGAACTTGGTCAGCCATAGTCCTCATATGCTTGCCTGTACCTCTGAGAAGTATATACCAAACAGGAGGGGTCCTAGGACTGAGCCCTGGGGGATGCCACTTGTAAGCGGTTTAGAGTCGGATGTAGAGCCTGCAACTCTTACCATGTGAGTTCTATCCATGAGCCAGTTGGCAACCCATCTCATGATGTAGGGGTTTATTTTCAAGCTGGTGAGCTTGTCTATAATACTTGAATGGGGAATGGTGTCAAAAGCCTTTGCGAGGTATAGGTAGGCTGTGTGGACCTCCTTTCCCTGATCTAATGCCTTGGTAACTGTCTCAAAAAAGTTCACCAGATTTAAGAGGCATGATATGCCCTTAACAAAGCCAAATTGGGTAGAGTCCAAGGTTTGGAGGTTCCCAATGTCTCTGTTAATGCATTCCATGATGATGCCCTCCATAGCCTTGCAGACCAAGCTAGTCAGGCTTATAGGGCAATAGTTCCCAGGGTCCATTGTGGCTCCATCTTTGTGGAGCGGGATAACTGTTGCTGTGCACCACTCTGTGGGTATGTAGCCTGTAGAGAGGATGAGTTTGAACAGTGTGTTTAGGTGAGGGGTTAGTTCATTTTGGAGCTCTTTTAAGACACAGCCTGGGACACTGTCCGGTCCCATTGATGCTGTGTTTTGGGCTTTGGAGAGGGCTGTTTTAACCTGAGTGTCTGTGATTTCAGGGACTCTACATTCTTCTGGTATGGTTATGGGCCCTTTTGGGGGTGAGAGGGGGTGAAGTTTTCACTGAACCTGTCTGCCAGGATGTTGGTGATATCGGTCAGTTCAGTGTATTTTGTGTCATTCTACACTAACTCCGAGCAGATATGAGCATTGCCACTTAGATTCTTGACATAGCTAAAGAATGCCTTTGGTTATCTTTGGAGTCCTTGGCAATTTTTCTTTCAAAGCTCGCCTTGGATGATTTTATGAGGGATCATAGTTATTTGCTGATGTGTCTTTTCTTTCTTGGATAGTTTTCATTGTTTTAATTGCTTTTGGGGGGATTTAATAAAGCCTACATGGTCTCATTTTCCCTGTAGGCATAGTGCCACTCTGCTTACATGAAAGTAAGCAGGTTTTAGATTCAGTAAACACAGGTGGGTGGCACGCATGCATGCACATGGAAATATCTGTGGAATACAAATCACCTTATAAGCAGGTGAATTCCATGCAAATCCATAGTGTACATGGAAACATTTTGTGTACAGGAATGTAGACACCCAAAAGGGGCTGTAAAAATTTAGGTAGATGGACAGAAATGGCATAGCATATACAGACATGAGGGAAACTATCCATTGTGGGTCTAAAAAAAATACGAGAAATAAGTTAATTATTTTTTTATTTTAATAATCTGTGCATGTTTGTGCAGTGTGCCACAGTGCACAAACATACCTAATAAATAAATAAATAAATAATTGGAAAAATAAAAGTAGTATTATGTGACAGAAATGTATTATAAGACCCTGCTTGGAGTATCTGCAATGGTGTAATGGTGCTATTGCTAAGGTGGTAAGGCTTTGAACCATGTTGTTTCCAGGGTCTGAGCACAGATCCCTATACAAATGAGGCGGAGTTACAGAATAGTACAAATGGAATTCCATGCCCATATATCCCCGCTGTGTTGGCATAGAACCATGTAGGTGTCCACACAAGAGGTAGCTGACATCAGGGTAGAGTGTGTCCAATACTTTCTAAGCTGATTTGAGCTTAATTGCACCTATTTGCACGGCCATGATGAGCATGGAAGTCTGGGGTGTGTATACACTAACTGCTAAGATTTGTTTACTTACAGAGCACACATTTCCATGTGTTTGCATGGAATGGCACCATGTTGAGCCTAGAAGTATGGGGGGTGTACACTAAGTGTTAAGCTCTGTTGACCCACGGAGCGCATGTTTGCATGGTGTGCCACAGTGCTAAGTGTATCGAAAAGGCAATGACGTATTACTTAGTTTTAACCTGTTTAACTAAAACTAGGGCCATTTAATGATGTTAATGATATACTAAGCAGGCGGAATGTATCATAGGTAGTTAATCAATCTGATTTTTCCCCCATACTCTGCACCATTGGAGTACAGACTTGGGAATTTTAACTGAAAGAATGCTTAGGGCTGCTGCAGGTCTGCTACATCTATATGTGCTACATGCTGAATTTAATTGAAACAAATGAGTTCATAGAATAGCAATAATTTATTTACTGAACATTTGTTTACCAAAAAAGCTTGACTTGGAATGAAGTCAATTTTTACTGGAAGCGCAGGAAGAAACTTGAGTACCCAGATGAACACAGGGAGGACATGCAGACTCTGCACAGAAGGCACCCCAAACAAGAATCAAACCAGAGAACCTCTTGCTGTAAGATCCCAATGTAACCGCTGCACCACTGCACCATCTGATGAATCATTGTAGCAATAATAATAACAATAAGCCAGCTGAATACAAAAATGCACATATCCAAAATTCTATCAAATGAGGTTCCAAGATACTTCCAAAGCTGTTATATTAAATATTTCATAAGTAATTCATTATTAAGGTCCTTTAGTTGCAAAGTATCTAGTCCTATAGAGTTCACCACAGGAGAGAGATATTATCAAGTGGCCAGGGTGTGCACTTGATGCATACAAAAAGAATTCACAGAAGTTTCTTTTCTACATAACATCAAATGTATTGTATTATTAACAATATACAGCTCAACATCCAAATAATGAATGGTATTATCATGCATGTTATAAGTAAAATATAACCCAAAGGTATTCTTCTGTATAGCCTGCATAAAACCAACAAACTGAGCACTGAGCTATAAAAAAATAAATAATCACTATAGCATTTATAAAACACTACAGTGTTGACAAAGTAAGAATCACTATGCAAAAAATTTCCTCAAATTGTTCCATAAACAATTTGGCATAGCTAGGAGCAAGCTTAGCCCCCATAGCTGGACCCTTAAGTTGTCTATAAAAAAACCCATTCAAATAAAAACAATTATTATTCAAAATAAAACTAGCTAAATTTAAAATACTCTGTAATCTATTAACATTCACTAAGTAATGTACAATGGCCTCTAGTTCATATCTGTGTTCAGTAGTAGTATACAGACTAACATCAACTGTTGCAAAAGATACCCTTTCCGCCACTTGATACACTTAATTTCCTTAAGGAAATGCTGTCTATCTCTAATATGTGAGGGAATATGCATCACATAAGGTTATAATATTTATCCAAAATTTGCCCTATCCTTTCCATGGGACCCCCACACCTGAAATACAATTGGTGTCCCCCATGGTTTCTCCATGTTTTTGTGAACTTTTAGGAAGGCATAAAAATAAGGGACTACAGGGATTCACCATGACTAGTACATCTTTCAACCTTTCAGACAAAATGTCCCCATTAACCAAATCTTCCAATAACTGCACAATACTCAACTGTATGTGTTGCAATGGATTATGTTCTAGTAATTGATATTAGTGAAAATAAACAGGTTAAGTTACTAAATGCTAAAATTAGTAGCCTCTTTGAATGTAAGCTGAGTGTAACAGATATTTTGAGGGTGTGTGTTGACCAACAGGTGGATGAAGTCTTTGCAGAAGTTAGAGCCAAGGAGGAGGAGCTGACCCTTTAAAAACAATGTAAGCTGCAACAAGATCAGTGCCGATCAAACTGATCGGTTCCCATGGGAGCTTACAGTACTTCATACTTCATAGATGTCAATGACCATCATCCTGAAGGGGTAAGGTGACCATTGGAAATGAAAGGTATCGTCCTCATTCTTTTGAGGTATGCCAACTACAAGGCCAGCAGAAGGTACAGCAGAAAAATCAAGTAAGACATGAGAAAGAGTGGTCTCTGAATACTGTTACATATGCAAATGCTGTAACTGGATAAGAAGAAGGCACGGAGAGGAAAAACTTTCAGAATTTTCAAAAGGGACATAATAAGAAAAAAATACTGGTGAATACAAGGTTTCTTGTTCTTTTATTGATGATTCTGTTTAGATCACTCAACATTTTAATGTTTCTGAATCAATTGTAGTATATGGCGGTGTAAATATAAATGATCACATGTTTAATGTGTTAAGAAAAGGATTAAAGTTTATTTCTGTTTCTAGGATATTTCTTCCAGAAATATTGGTGGTTTATGGCTTTTTTTACGTAAATTACAACTGAAACTTTTTTTTCAATTTAGAAAGGGTGGACAGTGTTTAAATGCATTTTGGTTAGACAGTATTGTCATAAGTTCAAATTTTAAGAGTTAAAATAAATTTGTTCTCTTTTTTATTAATAAAACAGCTATAGTTTTTCATGACCTAAAGAGGAGATTATTACATATGTTAATAATACTTTGAAGTATGTGATTATGTTTAATCTTACTAAGGAGGAGTGGAAGGCTTTAAAAACTTTGGAAAGGGATAGATCTCATGTAATAAAATCAGCTGACAAAGGGGGAAATATAGTGGTAATGAACTCTGATTTTTATAAGAAAATGTGTTTTAACTTATTTCATAATGAATTTGAATATCAATTACTAGAACATAACCCACTGCAAAAAATACAGTTGAGTATTGTGCTGTTATTGGAAGATTTAGTTAATAGGGACATTTTGTCTGAAAGGTTGAAAGATGTACTAGTCATGGGGAATCTCTGAAGTCCCTTATTTTTATGCCCTCCTAAAAGTTCACAAAAATATGGAGAAACCATGGGAGCACCAGTTGTATTTCAGGTGAGGGGGGGGGGTCCCATGGAAAGGGTTGGGCAAATTTTGGATAAATATTATAACCTTATGTGATGCATCTTCCCTCACATATTAGAGATGGACAGCATTTCCTTAAGGAAATTAAGTGTATCAAGTGGCGGAAAGGGTATCTTTTGCAACAGTTGATGTTAGTAGTCTGTATACTACTACTGAACTTAGATATGAACTAGGGGCCATTGAACATTATTTAGTGAATGTTAATAGATTACAGAGTATTTTAAATATAGCTAGTTTTATTTTGAATAATAATTGTTTTTATTTTAATGGGTCTTTTTATAGACAACATAAGAGTACAGCTATGGGGGCTAAGTTTGCTCCCAGCTATGCCAATTTGTTTATGGAACAATTTGAGGATATTTTTTGCATAGTGATTCTTACTTTATCAACATTGTAGTGTTTCATAAATGCTACAGTGATGATTTAATTTTTATAGCTCAGTGCTCAGTTTGTTGGTTTTATGCAGGCTATACAGAAGAATACCTTTGGTTTATCTTTTATTTATAACATGCATGCTAATACCATTCATTATTTGGATATTGAGCTGTATATTGTTAATAATACAATACATTTGATGTTATGTAGAAAATAAACTTCTGTGAGTTATTTTTGTATGCATCTAGAGCACACCCTGGCCACTTGATAAGATCTCTCTCCTGTGGTGATCTCTATAGGACGAGAACTTTATGTTCGGATGAGATTAATTTCCAGACAGTAGCTGTGGATATAGTTGATAGAATATCATCTAGGGTTTATAATTACCATCTTCTCATTACTGCATGGAGGAAGGTTGTAGATGGAGGTAACCAATTTACTGAGAAATATAAACATTTCAAAAAGTGTTTGGCAATTATAAAGGGGAATGGGAGGATATATATTTTGTTTCTTGTTATGCTCCATTTGTTGAAGGTGTATCGCATAGCTTAAGGAAACATTGGTATATTATTACATTGGATGTGATATATAAGAATCTGAAATTGAATATTTCATACAGAAATTCACCTAGCACAGCAAGTAAAGTTGTACACATATGGGTAGTGAGGTTTTATAGTCTCAGTGTAAGGGATGTACTATTTGTAGGTACATGGATCAGGGAACTGCACATGTCATTAATGGGAAGCTGTTCAAAGATCCAGGTCTATTTAATTGTTATCAAAAATGGTGATTTATGAGTTACTCTTTCCCTGTAATAAGTTTGACATTTGTAAGACCATACATCAACGTAGGATCAGGATACATGAGCACATCCTAGATGTCAAAAATAATACTCTTACCAGCCCTATAGCATCACATTTTTTCAAATATAATAATAGTGATTCAGATTTATTGAGGTTCTTTATAATGTATGTGTTGACATGTTCTGATTTATATTTAGATCCTTCTGATGTTATTACAGAAAGAGGATGATTTATTTTCACTTATGATACTTTGCAACTAAACGGCATTAATAATGAATTATCAATGAAATATTTAATATAACAAGCTTTGGGAGTATCTTGGAACCTCATTTCACAGAAGTTAGGATATGGTTATTTTTGTATTAAACTGCCTTATTGTTATTATTATTATTGTTATAATTATTGTTATTCTACAAACTCATTTGTGTCAACTTATTAACATTCACATCCATTCTGGTATATTCTATTGTTCTACTGTTCTATTTAGTAATGTTCTAATTGCTGAACTATTTAATTTTTTTACTGTGTTTAAAACTTTTGAACCTTGAGGGTGTATGCCAAGGTGTTAGTTAATTTTTGGTTGCTACACATTGTTCCTGGTTTCTAATAAAGTTGATCTTTTGTGCCAAATGATGTTTTCATAAATTTTGGAGTGTGGAAGAATTTATATTTGGCAACACTCATGAAAGTCATGTTTGTAATATTAGTCCCCATTTTATATTTTGAATAATAGCAATTAGTTTGAAAAGTCCAAGGAAACAAAGGGAAATGATACTTACAGGACAGGTAAAGAAGCACAAGCAAGCATACAGGACAAAAAAAAAAAAAAACAAGCAAGGGTGGCGCTTACATTAAAGGGAAGGAAACAAAGGATTATCCTCTGTTACAGGGTGCACACTGAGCAGAGATGGATGGGAAATAAATCAGAAATGGTCTGCAACACATATGGATCCTATATGCCTATTGCTCTTGTACAGGCAGAGCTTTTTTTCTTTTTTTTTTTTTTTTAATATTGCCATAAAGTGTAACAATACACAAAAGTAACGAGACAGAAAGTTCAAACTACACATACTATTTTTGTCTATAACAATCCAAAATATGTCAAATTATCCTACTGAATTGGTAAACATATCAAATACTAGATTTCCAATAAGAAAAAAAAAAAAGGGAAAATGAGAAAATGCAACATTAAATCAAATTCTCATCTTCTCTCTTTCCCCTACCCCAAAGATGCCATCCAACAAGATTACCATATACCTAATTAGTACCTCAAACCAACAAGCTATCTACCCTTTATCCACTCCTCTTAACTTAAGCATTCTTCACCCTCTCTTAAGAACATAGCAATCCATGATAAACACTAAAATAGTTTACTCTTCTCTAATACTAGACTGCCTCCATTTCTCTTCCCATTTCCAATCTTGCATTATGCAACTCCTTACCCAGTGTAGTTTTATTTATTTCTCCACATCCATCCACCCTTTGTCTTCTCCAAACCTTAACAAAGAAAAACCCCACAGCTTTATTAAAATTATATGTACTAACCAACACTGACAAGTACTTTTAGATTCCCAGAGCATATGAATGCTAAAAACCCAAGTATCCCCATATCTACAACACTCACCTTTACCTATTCATACCAACACAGATATCTGAAGTGGTGTTCTCTAATCTACAACACTCACCTTTACCTATTCATAACAACACAGATATCTGAAGTGGTGTTCTGTAATCTACAACACTCAACTTTATCTATTCATAAGAACCTATATATCTGAAGTCTTTTCCCGGTTAGGGGTCGTCACAGTGGATCTCCAGTCCACTTATGATTGACAGTGATTTTTACATTGTCAAGTTGCCAGCCCGGTGCCTAACCTTCAGAGAAGGCACACCCACACACTCACACACCTACCTGCATGTCTTTTAAATTTCAGGTGATCGCGGGGAGGACATGCAGACTCCACACAGATGGCACTCCAGCCGAGAATTGAACCAGTTAGCCTCTTGCTGTGAGGCGACGGCGCTAACCACTGCAGCACCACAGCCGACAACATATATGGTGAGTGTTGTAGATTACAGAACACTACTTCAGAACATATATCTCTGAAGTGGTGTTCTGTAATCTACAACACTCATCTTTACCTATTCATAAGAACATAGATGTCCGAAGTGGTGTTCTGTAACCTACAACACTCACCTTTACCTATTCATAAGAACATAGATATCTGAAGTGGTGTTTTGTAATTTATAACACTCACCTTTACCTATTCACAAGATCATAGATATCTGAAGTCTTTTCCCTGTTAGGGGTCACCACAGCTGATCTCTGGTCCGCTTATGATTGACAGTGATTTTTACGGTGCTAAGTTGCCAGCCTGGTGACTAACCTTCAGAGAAGGCACACCCACACATGCCCGCACCTACCAGCATGTCTTTTAAATTTCAGTTGATCACAGGGAGGATGTGCAGACTCCACACAGAAGGCAGTCCAGCTGAGAATCGATCAGGACAGCCTCTTGCTGTGAGGCGACAACGCTAACTGCTGCACCACTGCAGCCGACAACATATATGGTGATTGTCATAGATTACAGAACACCATTTCAGAACATATATATCTGAAGTGATGTTCTGTAATCTACAACATGCACCTTTACCTATTCATAAGAAATCAGATATCTGAAGTGGTGTTCTGCAATCTACAACATTCACCTTCACCTATTCATAAGAAAATAGATAACTGGAGTGGTGTACTGCAACCTACAAAACTCACCTTTACCTATTCACAAGAACACAGATACCTGAAGTGGTGTTCTGTAATCTACAACACTCACGATCACCTATTCATAAGAACATAGATATCTGAAGTGGTGTTCTGTAATCTACAACACTCACCTTTACCTATTCATGAGAACATAGATCTCTGCAGTGGTGCTCTGTAATCTACAACACTCACCTTTACCTATTCATAAGAACACAGATACCTGAAGTGGTGTTCTGTAATCTACAACACTCACGTTTATCTATTCATAAGAACACATATATCTGAAATGGTATTCTGTGATCTACAACACTCACCTTTACCTTTTCATAAGAACATAGATAACTGTGGTATTCTGTAATCCACAGCACTCACCTTTACCTATTCATAAGAACACAGATACCTGAAGTGGTGTTCTGTAATCTACAACTCTCACCTTTATCTATTCATAAAAACACATATATCTGAAATGGTGTTCTGTAATCTACAACACTCACCTTTACCTATTCATAAGAACACATATATCTGAAGTGGTTTCCGTAATCTACAACACTCACCTTTACCTATTCATAAGAACACATATATCTGAAGTGGTGTTCTGAACCACCAACATAACCAACACATGTACTTTTTCAAGATCACTGGAAATATTTTCAACTTTGTAATCATTTATAAACATTAGGGCCATGTACCTTTTGAAAATGCTACACCATATCTATCTTTCCAACAGAGACTCAATTTATTCAACTCTTTTCCATCCTTCTATTTATGAAATATTTTATACAATTTACTGCTTGTTCACAGGTTCATAGGTTCATACTAGGCTATCTGCCCTAGGGCATTTATAAGCCTAGCCAGAGTGTGTTTGGCTTTCACCACCCATTTTAAATTAATTTTGCTATGCCCTTTTTCGAGGTTAGTATACTGTGCCTCTGTCTAACAGTGACACAGAAGTGATACCCGGGGTAAACCTACGATCTCCCATCCACTCATCAAGATTCCTCTTGAAAAGAGTCAATGAGGGACTCTGCCTAACCTGGACTGGGATTTTATTCCAGAGTGAAGGGAGCCTCTGGGTTATGAATCTGTCCCTCCAGCATGTCCTATTTATTTCAGTGCTGAGGTTCAAGTCTCTCAAGCGTGTAGCTCGACAGGATTTGGATTTTCTGAGGTGCAGCATGTCCATTAATTCCGGGTTGGACATGGCTTTATACGTCAGGCACAGATCGCCTCTGAGCAGGCGGTATGCCACTGAGTAGAGCTGGAGTTTCTTTAACCGGGCAGCATATGGCATCTGTTTGAGCCCTTTGATCCTCTGGGTGAGGTACTTTTGGGGTCTTTCCAGTTGCTGCAGGTGTCTGGTAAGGTACATCCCAAAAGGGGCATTGTACTCAATTATGGGCCTGATGAGGGATGAGTAAAGAGGCACGATGACCTCCCCTGATCTAGATGTGAATCCCTTCATGATTAGGTGGGCTATATAAAATGTTTTTCTAACCACTTTGGCCACATGGTTGTCAAATGAGAGATTGCTATCAACTTGGGTCCCCAGGTCCCTAATTACTTCTTCAGTACTTAATGGATTACCACCTATGTGATAATTTGTGGGCACTTTGTTTTTGCCAAAGGGGATGACTATACACTTCTTGGTGTTTAGCTTGAGGCCATGGCTCTGGCACCAGTTGTCTGTTTCTATGAGGCCCTTTTGGAGGATGCTTGTGTTGGCTGGAAAGTCGATTATAGCACCCAGTTTGCAGTCATCTGTGAACTTGGTCAGCCACAGTCCTTCCGTGTTGGCCTGTACCTCCGAGAAATATATACCGAACAGGAGAGGTCCCAGGACTGAGCCTTGTGGGATGCCACTTGTAACTGGTTTGGAGCCTGACATGGCTCCAACAATTCTAACCATGTGGGTTCTGTCCTTGAGCCAGTTTGCAACCCATCTAGTGACACAGGGGTTTATATTTAAGCTGGTGAGCTTATCTATAATGCCCGAGTGGGGTATTGTATCGAAGGCTTTTGCGAGGTCCAGGTAGGCTGTGTGGACCACCTTCCCCTCGTCAATGGCCTTGGTAACTGTTTCAAACAAATTGACCAGGTTCAAGAGGCAGGATCTGCCCTTAACAAAGCCAAACTGGGTAGGATCCAGTGTCTGTAGGTCCCCAATATCTTTTTTATGAGGTCCATGATGATCCTTTCCATAGCTTTGCAGACCAAGCTAGTCAGGCTTATGGGGTGATAGTTTCCAGGATCCGTTGAGGCACCACCTTTGTGGAGAGAGACCACTGTTGCTGTACGCCACTCTTTGGGTACATATCCTGTGGTAAGGCTGAGACTGAACAGTAGTTTTATGTTTGGGTTTAGCTCTTCTTGGAGTTCATGTAGGATGCAGCCCGGGACACCGTCTGGTCCCATTGATGCTGTGTTTTTTGCTTTGGAGAGGGCGGCTCTTACCTGAGCATCTGAGATGTCAGGGGGGAAGCACTCTGCTGGGATAGATATTTGCCCTTTTGGTGGGGGGGGTTTGTACTGAACCTGTCAGCTAGGATGTTGGCAATGTCTGTGGGTTCAGTGTATTTTTTGTCATTTTGGACCAATTCTGAGCATATCTGGGAATTCCCACCCAGGTTCCTAACATAACTAAAGAAAGCCTTGTGATTATCCTTAGTGTCCTGTGCAATTTTTCTCTCAAAGCTGGCCTTAGACGATTTTATGAGTGCCCGTAGTTTTTTGCTAACACTGATCAGAGATGCCTTCCCTTTTTGGGATTTTGCTCTATCATGTAGTAGCTTCCTCCTTCTGTTGTATAGTTTGTTTATGGCTGGGGTCCACCAGACAGGATGTCTGCCTTTGGAGGATTGGGTCTTGGTTTTATTTGGGATTGCATGATCCATGCATTCCTGAAGGTGTTCATAGAACGCGTTTATAAAGGATTCTGCGGTCTGGGACGTATTTTCCACAGGCCCAAGGGCTTTGAAGGATACCACCTCGGTTTTGAGGAGTGTGAAATTTACTTTAGAGAAGTTTTTCACTGTTGTTTTCTGGGCTTGTTACCCACAAAGTCTTGTCAGCTTCATATTAAAGTCTACTTCCAGCTTTCTGGATAAGTCCTCGACACCCTTGTCTTTGAGCCACTGCCTCAATGCATACTTAAGCTGCTAATATTGAAACCATGCCCTGCCTGGCAACTGGAATCTGTGATTGAAATATTTCCAGTCTAAAAGCTTAAAAAACCCTTGACTTGTCTTCAAAAACAGGTCCTCCCCATATTTAATCCTTCCTATTTGCCACCTCTGCCAATAAGACACTGTTTCTTTATTGTAATTTTCAGATTATTCAATAGCCTAGTATGTAGCAGCCCAAATATTACCTCATGGTTCTCTTTAACTTGAGAATAAAGCTGGTGACCACCTCTGTTGCTCTATATTCTCATCATATAACTTCTCTTTTTTCAACCTGGCACTGAATGCCTTGTGATAAACCTCACAAAGGCAGCAACTAATGCATAAAGACAACAATCAGGCATCCTTGCCCACCTTGGTTACTTGCAAGTCTTAATTTGCATTTAGCAATCTTAAAAACCTTCCCATGTCAAACAAACCTTTCACACAGTACCTGTATTTGTACCAGCCACTTAGTTTTATTATCGTTCTTTGGTAAATGTTTGCAAACACACAATACAGTCAGGAGGCTCATCATCCATATTAAATTAATCTCACCAGTCAATGTAGGTTCATAGATTACTAGGCTAACTATCCTTGTGGGCCATTTAAGCCTAACCAATTACACCATGTGAGAATCAAACCGGGAACTTTGTGTCTGCAAGGCAAACACCCAAACCATTATGCCAACTTCCCACCCCAAATAATCACCACTGTTAATCTCAAACCCAGGCCCCTGTCAGCTAAAACACAGTGCATTAGCCGACTAGGCCATTCAGCTCTTACGTAAGTTGTTTGACTGTGTCTCTATTAATTAAGAATATGCTTGAGTAAATCATTAGAATAAGTGGTAAATTTGGGTGTATATTAGAATACCGAACTTTCAAAATTTCGAGTGTTCTAATATTGAACCCTATTAATCGAAAATTTAAAACATTGAATATACAGAACAGTGAATTTTTTCCTAGGGAAAAAATTTGCTGTTCCAAAACACATACACACAACACAAGCAAACCAAACAAACAGCAATCCACACATATACAGCTAAACTCTTACACCTAACCCTACACTAAACTATGCATACACCACTTACTATCCACTTACTTTAACCCAAACCCTAACCCTAAGGTCCGTCACTATCACAGTCACCTCACCCATGCCCTAACCCTAACTCACCTACCCCACCCTAACCCTCAAATCCACACAATCGCACACTTAACTGACTCACACCCTAACCTAACTCACCTAACCTGCCCTAACCCTCACATCCACACAATCGCACACTTACCTGAACCCAACCCATAACTTTCCACAACAGTGCTGAAAAAAATGAAGCAACAGAAACGGACAACTGAATTCTTTCCATAGGAAAAAATTTGGTTTTCTATTTCTTCAATATTTTCAGCATTCGCTGAAAATGGGTCGATATCAGAACACTCAAAATTTTGAACGTTCGGTGTTCTGATATAGACCCGTAAATTTTAGTCTCATTTCCATTTCCTCCATCTAGTAAATATGTAGTCACAACTCTTCGAGCTATCTATTTATCTCCAATTAATTTCCCTTTTTGGAATGCTTATATTTTCAGAAAAACATTATAATCAACAATATTGCAATATGAAGAGTTGTTAGCATGGTATACAGGAACATTTATATTGATAAGTTAAAATGGCAAGGTATAAAAGATCAGAACACTGTAAGTTAAGCTCAAAGCAGATGAAAAAAACTACAATATATCTTCCAACAGCCATTAAATAGCAAAGCAGAGATTATCAAACTATAAAAGCGCCTATATCCAAGCATTTTATATCATTAAATCATGCACATAATCCATAAATATTGGGAAGAAAAATAAAAAAAAAGGAAACATTATTCAAAATTTCCAACATCAGATTTTTAAAGCCTTTTTGAGATCCTTACAATCTCCAAACCAGGAAAACCTTCAAGAGAGAAAAGCTACTCCTACTGTTCACCCAAAACTCTTGCCAGAGAGGATATAATAGGAAAGCATTGGAACTAGTCATGAAAAAGAAACTAGGTTGGAAGAACACTATAATAGCAGCCAAACCATAAAATCTGGCCAAATTCCATCAACTCAGAGACCTCTGTTCAATAATTATACTCCTTTTCCCCCAACTCTCACCTGAAAGGTTTTAGTCCATCTACTTACTAACCTTGATTCTACCTTAAACATTTCAAAACATTCTGTATCCTTGCATTATTAAATCAGTTCATAGTAGCTAACATTTGTGAAATTACAAACTATATTCCATTCACATTGAATACTTTGTAAAAAAATGTTGCGCATGTATTGCCACAATCTCAGTAGCCAAAAAATAGAATTGGAGACAATGAACAGACTTGCCTTGTACCATTATTGATATAAATATCTTTAGCTGTCCAGTCATCTCTAATTGGGCTTTAGGATTGCTGCACATTGCAGGCACCCAGCTTAGAAATGTACTACTAAGACATAATAGCCACAGCATTTTCCTAAGACTTTCTCTCCATTTGTTCCAAAAAAATTCTTAACATGAACCATCTCTAGGCTCCTCCAATCAAACTGGAAAATATGAGCCTTCAGCCTCTTCATCACAAATTCCAATAAATGTTGGTGTCTATATTAATTAGTTATATAGGCCTATAATTTTCTGGTAGCCTTCTATCCTGATTACCCTTTAGAATAAGTACCACCAATGCCCTAGTAAAAGATTATGTCAGAAAACTGCCTCCACATCTCTGTTTATTAATACATCCTTAAATATAGAATCATCTGGTAGTCCATCATTTCCTCATTTAACGTAAATAAAAATCATATTCCCTTGTATCTTCTTTTTTAGATTCCCTTATATCATGATGCAAAATACTCCTTGCTTCTCTCAACAATTTATGACCTTCCCAGCTATATTTCTCTAATTCTATTTGGCAAACTTTCATACTTTCTCTTTTACTTGTATACTTGTATTCCCCCCAAAACATTTCTTATGTCTGTATTGTCCCCAAAAAGACAACCATCTTTTTCCTGTGTTGTTGTAAGAAAAAAAAACTCTCTCTCTCTCTCTCTCTCTCTCTCTCTCTCTCTCTCTCTCTCTCTCTCTCTCTCTCTCTCTCTCTCTTTGTTTAACTTTTACTTTTCTCACCAACCAATTGCCAGGATTTTCATCATTGCAACACCAAACAAATCCTGTTCAGTAATATATCATCTAGTTTCCAGTTCTGCTGTGTTCACTTTCAACTGCTGTATTTACATTTTCCATTTCACAGTCATAACCACTGCTATCTGGGTCTGCCTCCCTTTGAAAAGCAGACTGAATATCTCTCAACCATTTAAATTTATTGTGTTCCTATCTAGTTCAGTGTCCTTCTAAGCTCATAATTCAGTTCTTAAAAGAACATTTTATAGTCTCCCAATATAACTACATTGTTATACCTCCATTCTCTATCCCAACATTACAGCTTAGTGCCTCCTTCACATTATGCATTCTCTCTAAAGCTTCTCATACATTACGCACTGCCAGGGCTTTCATCTCCATTTCTCTTTATTACATAATTGTCTAGCAGTGGTCAGAGAAGGCGCTAAAGTCATCAGAGACCAGGCGGAAGACCTGGAAGCTGAGTGGAGAGAAAGTGCAACAGTTCATGGAATTAATCAGGGCTCTAGCACCCCAAGAAGAGGAGGAAATAGGTGGAGTTGAAGAAGAATGGCAGTGCCTAAAAGCAGCATGTGTTTGGACTACATAAAAGATATATGGCCGAGCCAGGTATGGAAATAAGCTACATAAGGAAAGCTGCTGGTGGAGTGCATAAGTCCTGGAAGTCATCAAAAGAAAAAAGGAGTGCAGGAAGAGACAGAAAAGACTGGACTACTGGTTGGCTAACAAAGAAGCTAAGAAAGAAGTTGCAATAGCAAATAATAGGGCATCGGAGGCACTGTACCAACTTCTGGAAAGTGACTCAGTAAGGGGCACAAAGAAACTATATCAGGTTGCAAGGCAAATACAGAAATATAAAGAAGATATTCAGACACCCTTCATTAGGGATGCCAGCAAAACCTGCTCACCAGCCCAAAGGACATCAAAGGCAGATGGAAGGAGTATTTCCAGCAGCTTCTGAATGAAGAAAACCCCACAGAAGCTGTACTGCCCCAGAAACAGCCTACGATGAGAGAAGAAGAGAAGCCCACCCTAGAAGAAGTAAGAACAGCACTAAGGAAGATGAAGTCAGGGAAAGCAGCAGGCTCAGATGAGGTCACAGCAGATATGATAAAGATGCTGGGAGAGATAGGGGAGAAATGGCTCCTGAAGGTACTAATAACAGTGTGGAGAGAAAGGTGTATCCCAGATGACTGGAGAATAAGCATACTCGTGCCAGTGTACAAGAACAAAGGGGACATCCACAACTGTGGGCAGTACAGAGGTATCAAACTCCTATCACAGTGCTTGAAAATTCTGGAGAGGGTGATGATAAATGGATATGTAGAGTAGATGTAAGATGGGAAATGAGCAGTTTGGATTCAGATCAGGATGCAGCACAATTGACCCAATGTTTGCACTGAGACAGATACTTGAGAAGAAGCTAGAGATGAGAAGAGAGTCGAAGTGGGCATTCCTAGACCTGGAGAAAGCATATGACAAGATCCCAAGAGAGCTGATCTGGGCAGTACTGTGGTGGTTTGAAATCCCAGAAACATTGGTAGAATTAGTACAGGCTATGTACAAGGACCCAATGACTCAAGTACAAACAGTGTTCGGCCTGACAGAGGGGTTCCCAGTGGGTGTGGGTGTACATCAGGGTTCAGCTCTGAGCCCACTGATGTTCATACTGTTGATGGACTACATTATAAACAGGTTGAAGGGGATGGATCAACAAAGTTGCTGTATTCAGATGGTGTGGCATTACAGGTAGACTCTGAGTTAGAACTGCAGCAAAGGATAGGAGAATGGAATGAAAATCTGAAGGCACATGGGATGAAACTAAACACATATAATATGGTGGTAATGGCAGCAAATTGGGAAAATCAGAAGAAGATGAGAATAGAGGTAGAAGGGAAGATAGTGGAACAGATAAATAGCTTCAAGTATCTGGGAGGAGTAGTTAAGGAGAAGGGTAGTCTGAATGAAGAAGTCAAAGTTAGAATCAGAGGGGCTGCAGCCAACTGGCATAGAGTATCAGGTGTAGTCTATGACAGAAGAATGCCAATGAAGCTGAAAAGTAAGGTGTATAAGACAGCAGTGCAACCAGTACTGCTGTATAGTAAAGAAACCTGGGCAGTAAAGGTAGAACAGTTGAAGAAGCTAGAGGTGATGGAAATGAAGTGCGTGAGAAATGTGATAGGATGCACACTGTTGGACAGATGAAGAAATGAGGACATAAGAGCAGAAGAAAAAGTAGCTCCAATTGCAGAAAAGATCAAAGAGAACAGATTATGGTGGTTTGTACTTGTGTAGAAAAGCAGAAGACAATCTGTTGAGGAAGATTTGGGACAGACAGGAAGAAGGTAAGAGGAAGCAAGGATGTCCAGCAAAGAGGTGGATTGTGTGAAAGATGATCTGTGACAGTCAGGCATGAGTGTTGAAGAAGGCAGGAGTGTGGCACTGAAGTGAGAGAGTTGGTGACAGTTAACACAATACCCCGACCCCATGTAGAAAAATGGGAAAAAGGGGGCTGATGATGATGATGATCTAGCCTAGAATATACTTTCTTCCTCATCAAAAACCTACCTATCCTGCTATACTACTTTACTTCATCCTTAGACAAATCATAGCCCTTACTGTTAGAGTGTTGCCACCTTCAAAAATCCACCCGGCCTTCCCTGTCTCCCTCAGTCTGACCACCTTCATTGCTATCATAATCTTCTCCCTATATCCAAAGTTCTTGCCCCTATAGCAGTCCAAAAACACATTAAAATCTCTCTTTCACAAATAGTTAGCACCTACCGCCACACACTTTTCATAAAAATTCAAACGCACCAACACTAGGTCCATATATCACCCCTAGATTCCACTCTTGTTCCTCATTTTCTAATCCTGCTATTATGCTCATTTCATACTCATATTCTTTTAATACTTTTACTGTCATATCTAAAGTCTTTCTTACTAAAATGATTACTCCTCTTTTACCCTTCCTCTACTACATCCTGTTAGTAACCAATCCCATCCCCTTGTTTCAGCACTTCCTATTTCTTTAACTTAATCTTCCGCAGCATAATTATATTGCTTTTTAATCTCATGAATTTGTTTCTAATCCTCCATGTTTTTATTGGATAGTAAATGCCTCCAACATTCCAGGTTATAACATTTAACTTTATTATCTCATCACTCACTATCCCCTCCCATGACTCCATTCCCCCACTCTACCTGTCCAGAGCCTTGAATTCATCCTGGATCTATACCTCGATTTAGAGTGTCATCTAGCATCTATACATGAAATTATACCTAACGTTATTCTAATCCCCAAATATATGAACTGGTCCCAATGCCTTATAACAAGGAGACGTCAGCAGAAAAGAAAATAATTTAGCAATAAAAGCCTAATTATTAACCAGCAGATCTAAAGCACAATGTGTATTTTATATATAAGCTATGTCTAATAAAGTCATATCTGATTAGTAAATGCTAAACAGTGTCCATTGAAGCCGCTTTTTAAACTTTGTAGTATCAGTATAACCTACCAGAGCTGTCCACAATATATCATAGTCAGGTAAAGAATAAAATCCAGAGTAAAAACAAGAACAGAACTTATCATTATATACTACACAGTGTACCCCTAAATGGGTTTGATTTCTCCTGAACAGAGCTCATATACACTATGTGGTTATAGGGCCACCTGAGTTTTTGAGCCATCCCACAGTTACCTACTTTTTCTTCCAATCTGTAGCTCCAGGTTACCCACTCTCTGAATTATTGGCTTCCAGAAGTTTCTTATGAGAATAAGGATTTCATTGTTTCACTCCATCTGATATAAGACCATTCTCTGCTGAGGCTGAACTGAAGGTATCACCCCAACTACTTGACGTAGACAACTAACCATTTCCATGACTTTGTGCAACTGATGTTAGCATCACTTCAGATTCTACTCGTTCTCTTTGTGAATATATACTAGGAATGTCCCTGTGATCTGTCTATGTATCATGGATAAGTTGTAGGAATGTTGCTGATAATGAGCCTCAGAAAAGTTATCCTGCTCACTGACTACTTGTTCTGTGGTTCTCTTTATCATAGAGCTATCATCTTCCATTTCTGCTTTGGAGCACTGCTCCTTCTCCTTCCATTGATTGATGTACTGATCCATCTTTTGCTGGGGAGGAAGTTCTGATGGGTTGCTCTGTACACATTCACACACACACACACACACACACACACACACACACACACACACACACACACACACACACACACATCTTCCTCCTCACAGCCAAACTGTAAGGCAATCCAAGTTGCAAAATAAGGTCTGCCACTGTTGAAGAAAAGTTTTGGCATCTGCTGGATTTTAGAAACACCTCTTCTGGCCACTAATGACTACTACTACCAGTTCAGCAGGGTGTAAAATTCAAGAAACAAGGGCTCTGCATTTTAAATCCTTCCTTGTTTCTGCTAAGGATACCCACTTTAAATAAAGAGCCCTCAAATAATCTTGGAATGCCCTTATGACTGAGCCCTCCACTTGTACACTGTGCAACAGGTATGTGTTATTCTGAACCCACTCATTTACAAAAGAAGAGTGTAATTTAATAATTACTTGTCTGGGGAGTGTGGCATTATCCAGTTTCTTTCCCTCATGATGTATGTAGTCCATATCAGCGGGAGCATTTAAAGCTGCCAAAAAGCTATTGTAGAAGAATGACAACTCTTTCTATTCAACCAATTACACAGAGCCAGAAAGTCAAATACTGCAACACTTCTGGCAGTTCTCCATGTCATCTGTTTTGCTGTATGAAATAGAAATCGCTGATGTTAGATCTGAAATCTGCTGCTGTTGATGGCAGTCATCATAGACGTGACTTTTAGATCCTTTGTATTTCTCACTGCATTTGTACATTACTATCACGTTGCCTGAGAGGCCATTCTTGCACTTCTTTCTGAGAGAGAAAGCCAGCAACATTTCTAGTATTATGCTATAGTTTGCTTTTCAGACTAGTCCACTGGGGCTTCCACTAATTCTTCCTGAGACTCACTTGTATTGAATTCTACACTATTCCTTATTTGGAAGTATTAGCCTTTGTTAGGGCTAACATAAAAGCTGAGAGAACTCAGAGATAGAAAAATCTACACTTCCATGATGTGCTGTCAGCCATGCTCTCTCTTCTTATATGTGTAGCTTTTACTGATTGTTAACTGTCACAAACAAAAACTGAAGTTACCGTGGCCACACTGCTATAGTCGTGTCCATTTCTTCATGTCTTGGTCAAAAAGAGTGCATTGAAAACATGCTGCATACAAGAATTGCATAAACAAGAACCACACAGCACAAACATGTAATAAAACCAGTACTGTATGCAGTACACATTTGTGTTACCAGATTAAAAAAAAAGCATTGCTACAGACATAGATGTCTACCTGGGCATGCGATAAAGGATAGCTACAGACATAGATGTCGACCGGGTGGAGAAGTGGTGCAGTGATTAACATTGTCACCTCACAGCAAGAGGTTCTGCAGTTTGATTCTCATGCAGAGTCGGCATGTCTTCCCTGCATTCACGTGGGTTTCCTCCGGGTGCTCTGGTTTTCTCCAACTTTCCAAAGACATGCATCTGGAGCATTTCTCCCCAGGCCTCCGCTGAAAACAGGTTGTGTTCCTAGTCAGACTTTCCTGGTCAACTAATGTTAAATAAATAAATAAATTGCCAGTCTGCAAGGCAAATTCATACTGACATTAGTAACATGTTCAGTAAAAAGACAAGTACAATCATGCAATCCTCCACCCATGTCAACTGTGATGTTCAAGTCTAATATGTATAGATATAATAGATATAGATATACATAAAACATGTAGTGCAGAGTTGTGCAAAATTAGCAAAGGGTAATATAAAACATGTAGTGGAGAGCTGTGCAAAATTAGCAAAGGTTAATATAAAACGTTGTGCAGAGCTGTGGAAAATTAGCAAAGGTTCATATAAAATATGTACTGCAGAGCTGTGCAAAATTAGCAAAGGGTAATATAAAACATGTAGTGCAGAGCTGTGCAAAATTAGCAAAGGGTAATATAAAACATGTATTGCAGGGCTGTGCAAAATTAGCAAAGGGTAATATAAAACATGCACTGCATGGCTGTGCAAAATTAGCAAAGGTTATCTGTAGTTATGCATTCCTTCCATGCAAGACTAATTGTGTACTGATTTATGTTACATGTTCAGTCAAAGCAGCTCAAGACAGTAGTAACAATTAGTTGTAATCAGGCATTCCCCCTGCATGCAGCCTAATATGTTCAGTATAATGCTATGCAAGTCAACAGTAGTCTAGCTTAACTCTAGGCATAAAAGTGCCCCCACGCATGCATGCATGCAGACAGAAGTATGTATCTGTAGATGAGGATTATATATTGTATGCAGACAAATAATGAAGAAACAACTAACATGCCAGGCAGTCACTGGAAGTCCTAGTATGATTATGACTTACAACATGAATAACCAGTGCACAGTGGATTGTAGAGGGGATGGAGAGAAATCTGGTGGTAGACGCAGGCATCTACACCATCTTAAAAGCTGAACACATGCGTAATGTTGAATGGTAAACTTTGCTCAGACAATACAAAGCAACACACACTATCTGCAATATCCTTAGAACTGATGCTTATCATCTCTATTCAACTTGGAGCAACTACTTCCGCAAAAGCCCTCTACACTGAACTATGTGCCTCTTAGCAATGATTTGTGAGAACATGTAGCAGAGTCACAGGTTCCCTTACAGAAGCCATTCCCTGCAGATTCCATTCACAGAATGATGATAGCTTATTAGAAGACTAACTGGTGTACTTCCTCAGGGAGCACACTGTCCATGGATATTCCTTCTCCACTGATGGCTTTGTAACAAACAACACACACACACACACACACACACACACACACACACACACACACACACACACACACACAGTAAACATGTAGCACAGGTAGTAGTTAGAATGCCAGCATTTGAGACAGTACTGTGTAACTTATCCCTCTAACATATCACATGATGCTGTCATCAATGGTAGGTGGCATTGTGGGCTATTCTCTCTTCCCTGCTTGCAAAAGAAATGTATAGACAACAGTCAGTGATAGTATCATAACTGTAGTAATAGCAGCCTGTAAACTACGTACATCACAGATATATTGGAAGCCATTAACAGCAGATTGCAACATATCAAATAACACAGTTACTTAAGGTCCGTTCAAGATCATGGATCATAGCACTATTCTACAACAGTTTAATGGCATGACTGGTATTAATGTCCCTAAATGAATCCAGTACAACCATATAGAATACTAACCCACAAACACCTAGTAATACACAGCATACATATTAACAAACAAATGCTCCACAGGCAGATAAGTACAGCACAAGGACTAATGTCTGCATAGAAAAACAGTCCTTCACAACCTCAAACATTACCTGGACTAGTCTTTAACCCAAACATCACATCACCCATTGCTACTTTCCAAGCATATACATAACTGTATGTTGCAGTAACACATACCCAGCAAAAACCATTGAAAATAGACAGAAATGTGCCTTTCACAAAAAGAATATGTTATACATGCTTGTTCAGCATGCCACCTTATGGGTCCATTTGTGTATATGAACAGCAGTCAGAATGACCTCAACAGTGCAGACATCCAGAGCATTTTTTATTAGTTTTTATTCATTCATTTAGCTTTTGTTGACTGGATTACTTTTCAGGGGAGACCTGAGGTATTATTTCTACTACTAGGGGAAATTTAGCCAGGGAATCAGGGTACTTCCTAATCTTCTCGGTAGACGTTATAGAAACTTTTACATCCACCAGAGCTACCGCCAGGCAGTTGGGACCTTGATTTAATATCTCATCAGAAGGGTAGTATAGTTAAGAATGCAGCATCCAATAAGTAGTTTGCATTTCAAAATTTAATTACAGCTCCATGTATGTGTGTGCATTTTAGCAACAACATCTAAAGTGCACCTTGTGTCTACAATTCATACAAGTATACAAGAGGATGTCACATTGGTATGGGCATCCAAGTGAGTGTATAGAGAATCTGAACAGAGAGTACCAGGCACAATGATGTGCAGCCCTTCTAGAATATAGCATCATCCACTCATATCACAGCATGATGGAAAAACTAGTCCCCAAAGTAAGGAGAAACAAGAGGAGCAGGTGACATCTGAAGAATAAATATGGATATGGGAAAGAAAATAGATTTAATATGGTGCAATATTTATGCAAAGGAGAAAGCAAAACTAATCAATGTAAAAAGAGCTGCACCAAAGATATTTGAATTGAAATAAAGGAGGAAGACATCCAGATATGGAAAATTTTACAATGCAAAAAATAAAAAAACAAAGAAGAAAAGTAGAAAAGAGGATAAGCAATGGAGAAGTTAAAGAAATAAAAATTGAGGTTATGGGTTACCTGCAAAGTGAAGGATTTAGTGTAGAAAAATTAACTCAGATAACAACACAACAGGATAAAGCAATGTACATCCAAATTAAGGATAAACCAGTGGTGCAGGAAGCATCTAATCAGTTGACATATCAAGGAACTTTGGAGCCTTCCACAGGAAACCAGTACAGAGGTTCAACTGAAGCAATATAGCAAGGGAAAAAACAGGAAACTGTGGCAACTCTGACACAGTCAATGCCATGGAGTGATAGGCCAGAGAGTTCCCATATGAAATAGCAATGGATGACACAGGGTGACACTGAAAACATGGCACAGGAAGAAGCTCAGGAATGCCAGCAGGAAATGGCGAACAAAAAAATGTGCTCTCAGTTTAGAAGAAAATGATCCAAGAAAAGAGTTACTTGATTTAATAGAGATGGCTAGACATATTAAGATCAATGAGAGAAATAGACTGCAGAAGGTCAATAAAATCCAAAAAAAGTTAGAAGTTTGATAAAACAAATAAACACAGTAATTAGGATTGTCCATAGAGATTCATGCAATATAACAGAAGTAAATAGGATACATTACTGTCCAGACAAATTAATAACAAAGTCCTTCCTCAAGTACACAGGGTAGTAAGGGAAAGACGAGGGATAAATTGAATGCCATCACGGAAATATCGAATAGAGAAAACTATAAAACAATTAAGGCAAGAAATGTCACTGTTAGAAGAGTATAGAAGAAGGAACAGATTGACAAAAATACTCAGAAAGATACACGTAATAAAAGCAATGTGCAGTATTATAATGGATCAGGATTTATCATACACTATTGCAACTAATAAACTACAAATATTAGAACAGGCAGAAAAAACTTAGAAGATACACAGATAAATATAAAGGAAAAGTACAAAATAAGCAATATATTGATAACCCAAAAATGTCTTATAGAGAATTGGGAAGCAAGGTAAAAGGAAATGAAAGACCACCAAAAAAAAGAAGAAATAAATACATTTTGGAGAAGTATTTATGAAGATCCTGTGGAACATAACAAAGATGTTAAATGGACAGAAGAAGTAAAAGAAAGAATAAGAAGTTCAAGTGTACAAGATATGAAATGTGATGAAGTAACAGCCAAAGAGATTGAAACAAAGTTCAGAAAAGCCTCTAACTGGATGACCTTAGGTCCAGATGTAATAAAAAATGTCTGGCTAAAAGTATTAACATCTTTGCATGAAGATTTAGCAATGACTAAGAACTATATATATATATATATATATATATATATACATGCCCGACAAACACCAACAACCACACAACTCAACAACCAAACACACACCACAATCAAACCAAAACACCAAACACAACCACACACACACAGCAAATAAACAAAACACAACCAAACCAACACAAACACCACAAACACAAACCACATACAAACCCCTACACAACCCACCAACCCCCTACACCAACACACACACCCCACTACCTCACACCACAACCCCTCCGTCACTACCTACCTCTAACACACCCACTCTAACCCAACCTAAACTACAACACAATCACTCACACTTACCTGATCACCCCCCCTAACCCTAACTCACTTATCCCGCCCCCTCCCCAAACACAATCACTACCCACACACACTACTTACCGCCCCCCTACCCACCCCTAACACTAACCTAAACCACCCTATCCCCCTTTACCTTACTCGCACCTAACGTCCGTCACTACCCGCATATATATATATATATATATATATATATATATATATATATATATATATATATATATATATGTATATGCACACCCTGAACAGATACCAGCCTGGCTAATAACAGGAAAAACAATGTGCTTACTTAAGAGTGAAACCACAAGCTACCCTAAAATTATAGAAAACTTGCCTTCCGAAGACATATAAACTATCCACTGAAATTGATGCCGATAGAATTTATAGTCATTTTGAAGAAAGCTCAATTATGGCAATAGAACAAAAGGGTAATATAAGAAAGCCATATGGAACAAAGGATCATTTGTTGTTAAAGAAAGTCATAATAGAGAACTGTAAAAAAAGGGAAGACTCTAACTATAACATGGATAGACTACAAAAAAACATTTGACAGTATCCCACATTCATGGATAAAAGAATGCTTAAAAAATTTATAAGATACACACTACACTGATAAAATACATCACAGTGACCATGAAAGAGTGGTAGCCCACTTTTCAGTTAAGCTGTGATAAAGGACAAATTATTATTCTAGAGATAAAAATCCAAAGGGAGATAATCCAGGGTGACTATCACCGCTGCTCTTTGGCTTTGCCCTTAACCCATTAAGCTGCCTGGTTAACAGATTAGGTCATGGATATAATTTGGCTCCCAGAAAACAACAAAGTGTAAAGACTTTCCATCTTCTCTTTGTGGATGTTTTAAAACTGTATACTGCATCAGATGAGGAACTGAAAGCACAACTGGAAGTAATCAAAACTTTCTCAAATGATGTAAGAATGTCATTTGGTCTTAACAGATGTGCAAAAGCAGCCTTTAAAGCAGGAAAGCTTCAGCACCAAAAAAAATATCAGTCCCAGACAGGAATTTGATATAAAAGAAAAAAACAGCAAACCAAAGACCAGGCATGACCCGGACCACAAAACTTATAAGCTTTTGTTCATTTAATAAAACACCAAACTTCATCAGAATAAATACAAAAACTTGAAACCACTCTTTAAATACTTGTCATGTGCAAAATATCATCCAATGACAAAATGCTTCAAATAAATTATTTAAATAGCCACTGTGATGTTATGAAAAATTAAACATACAGTACAACATTTTTAAACATTGCATATGTATAAAAACATGAAAATGTAAATATATAATAGTCAACAATAACAAACTACTACACAGTGTTTCATCAAATAAAGCCCATTTTGTGAACAGCTTGGCTCACTACATCAAAGCCTTTGTAACTGAAGAAAACACAATGTTAATAGTTTAATTTTACCCTGGAGGGTAGTCTGCTCTTAAAGCCATCTGCCATTTAGTTTCCCTGCATTCTAATAAGGCTTTAAAATTACCCACCAAAGGACCACAGACTGCTTTGTCTAAAACAAAGAATGTAAATTTCTTAAAATTGTTACATAATAAAATATGTTGTGCCAGTGCATTATTTCTGTCTTTGTTTCTCACTGCCAACACATGTTCATAAATCCTTCTACTTAGTGACCTGATGGTCTTTCCAACATAAAAACTGGAGCAATAATTACATACTGCAAGATAAACAACACCCACAGAATCACATGTAAACCTGTCCTTTGCCCAAATAACTTTCTTAAAATGTTTCAACTCAACAGAACCTGAATTGGCTGTGTATCTACATTGCCTGCAATGACCACAGGCAAAAGTCCCAACAGGGTCATTTACCCCATTGTGTGATGTCTTAGAAGTACTTTCAAGTATACTTCTTATGTTACATACCTTTTTATAAGTGAACAAAGGTTCATTACCCAAGACTTTCACCGATTCAGAATGTCCAAGCAACACCTTCCAATTTTCCTTAATAACATGCCTAATAAAGTTCATTCCATCTGAAATGGGCAATGGGAAGGCAAGCTCAAACACCTTGTTGTTTTGATTCACCCTACTTGCTACACTGAAATTGCCTCTCAAAATGGGACTAGCTAAACTGTCTCTGAGAGTTATAACTTCGGCAACAATGTTATGTAACCAAAACAAATCATAGCCTCTGGCTGTAAAAAATCCAGTCAGTTTGTTAACCTCACCGTCAAAAACAGAATCTTCACTGGTCAAACGACTCAACCTCAAAGACAGATTCATAACCCAGAGGCTCCCTTCACTCTGGAATAAAATCCCAGTCCAGGTTAGGCAGAGTCCCTCATTGACTCTCTTCAAGAGGAATCTTGATGAGTGAATGGGAGATCGTAGGTTTACCCCGGGTATCACTTCTGTGTCACTGTTAGACAGAGGCACAGTATACTAACCTCGAAAAAGGGCATAGCAAAATTAATTTAAAATGGGTGGCGAAAGCCAAACACACTCTGGCTAGGCTTATAAATGCCCTAGGGCAGATAGCCTAGTATGAACTTATGAACCTATGAACCTTATAAGTTGTCCCTTGACAACCCCTCTTTTCATATGTTGGGGTAAAGACTGTCCCTATGCAGGTATTGATTGACAAAGGTAGATTTCCTGTGGATACTACTACTGAAACTAAAATTGTCATCAAGTAGTTCCAAATGAATATCCAGGAAGTCTATTATTTTCCCAACCCTCCCAAGGTAAAGTTCAAAAAACTGATTGAACAATTCATTTTTACTTTGTTCTTTGGAATTGTTTAGCAGTTTTTGGTTGATATAAAAGAACTTGACCAAGTGGAAACATATAAATATTTGGGAACCGATGAAGGATCAACAATAAAACATAAACAAATGTGAATAGAACTTAGTAAAGAATATTTTATAAGGCTAAAATCAATACTGAAAACTGCTCTGACATCTAGGAATAAAGTCCAAGATATAAACCAATTTGCTCTTCCTGTTCTAACTTACAGTGAATGGCTGACTTCAAAATGTATTGGATTAAATGGACAGGAAAAAAAGAAAAATGCTTTATGCTTATCAAATAATTTATAAAATTCAGTGTATTCATTGTAAAGTATACATTCCCCATTCTGAAGGAGGTATGGGCCTCCTCAAAATTGATTACATGTATAGATCTGCAGTCATAGGACTGCATACATATCTTCTGACCTCACAAGACCCAAATGTAGTGAATTTTCAAACATGAGAAAAATAAGTCTAGTATAGCAGAAGCATATCGGTGTGAAGCAGGAATGGAAATCAAACTGAAAGTAGATAAAAATCTGGCAGTGACTGAATGGGCCAAAAAAGAAATAAAGGAATATAAGAAGAAGAATCAGATGAGAAAGTAAGAAATATGGAAAATGCATAAACAGAGCTGCAAGTATAGAAAACTCCTGGAACCACCTCATGTTGATCATGATTTAATGCAGGAATGGATAAGGAAAGGTGAATTTAACCAAAAGGCAAAGGGTTAATATTGGCAGCCCAGGATAGACTATGTATATGTGGATTTACAAAATCCATTGACCATTTCAGAGAAACAGACAAATGTAGGTTTTGTAAAGCAGAACTAGAAACAAACACAGATCTTGTAGCTGGGTGCGATACACTAATGGCAGAAGGCCTCTATACTGAACAGCGTAGTAATGTGACAAGATTGTTGCACTGGGGATTGTACAAACATTATAATATTGAAGTAGCTGAGAAGCAATGAAATCATGATCCACAAATCATTATAGAAAAATGGGATCACCCATTACCAACAGTTCAAAAAATAGATGCAAGAGAACCAGATATAGTAGTACAGGAAAAGAAGACAATAATAATAAAAATACCAGGATTTGCAGGTAGAAGCAAGAACAATGTAGAATAAAGATACACAGAGTTCCAATAACAGCAGGAACAACAGGTCTAATAAAAAATAATCCACAGAGGTACTTAAGTATGTTACCAATACTTCACAATCACAAAAACCAACCTAACAGGACACACCACGAGAACACGGATTATTTCCAACATTCAGCAAAACAGATGATAGAAATTTCGCATGCCTCTAGCACGCTTCTTCAGATATAAATCAAAATTGAATAATTACATAATTGAGTATTCAATTAGTCAATTAATTCATTAAATTTCAAAAGGATCCAAAAGAATTCATCACTGTTTGTGAGACACAGTAAATAAATACATAAATATTCAAATTGAAATAAATCCTTGCTTGCTTCAAAGCGCTAAAAATTGAATCATGTCTCTAAAAACCGTTCCTCATATATAATATAGAAAATCCAATAAAAATGTCTAATAAATATATGTATATAAAGCTAAAAATCTATCTATACTAGTCATTTGATAACTTTTGTAAACTTAGTTGGTCACAAACTTATAGGAAAATCTTCTACATCTTAAAACATCTCTGTTTATAATCTTAAAAAAGAAGAAATTATATCAAGTTCATTTATACTTTAAAACTCATATCATAAAAACATCGCATCAGTCATATCATATATAACGTATGTCATGTTCAAGAAACGTCATAACGAATAACTATCTTACAAAAATATATTCTCCTTGCAAACATTCTGTCTAAATGCATATACCTGTATATTGGTTCAATGTTCGGAACATTTATACGTATTCAACTTGTCTGAATCACAATGGACATTACGACCAAAGACATTTATTAATATGAGTGTATATGAGATATACAAAGACTCCATCATAAAAACCATCATAAAATTGTTGAGAAGCTTAGTGTAAATAATGCTTATAATTATCATCATCATCTACAATATTTATACATATTTATATTCAGCTTGTAACAACTAACCTACCTTGAGCAGTTTGTTTAAAAGCGCCTGAGTGTAAATGCTTGTAATTCATAAAATCTATTATAGTCAATATAGGGGTAAAATGTCATTTATCTTATTTAAAAATGATCATCTTAAAGAGTCACCATTTCTCATCAGAAATGGAATTGTGTGTAAATCATCTTCGTTCAATAATTAAACAAATACGAAGAAAAGTAATGAATAAATAAATTATAGTGCCTCTAGTGTTCAAATATATTTCTACTTAATTCAAACAGTATTCGTGTCTTATATTTGATGAATTTATCTACTTATTTGTTCTTTTTCTATTCACCTTACATGATATCATTCCATCTCTAATTTGGCTAAGTTTTTTATATATATCTCCATTCTGGAACTAATGGGTACTACTTGTAGAACCCTAAATTTTCTAGATTTTCCAGATATCGTATATATGGTTATAAATGCTCTCTAAATCTCCTTTTCGTGAGGCCAATATAAATGCCATTGGGATGTTGATATTCCTGTATCAGTTATATATATGCAGCACATGCACAATGTTCACATGGAATGTCCCTGGAGTTTGTATAGAACTTAAATTATCACATTCGATATACACAATACAGGGGCTCTCTCCTACTATCATCATAGTATCATCTGCTGTGGTTAGGATGTTATATTTCAGGATAACTTTGACTTTGTTGTGTACCATAAATAATGTCATAGCTGGTCTTCTGCTAGAGTTATTATCTATAGCTTTTATTATTATTAATATTATTTGACTCAACTTCTTCTTAAATTTTGAGGTATAATTCTATGTCTTTGTTGCTTGTACTATCGAGTGTTGTATCCTCTAGCTATAAACATCTCTTCCATTTGTCAGCTTCAATCAATATTATATATGGATTTTTTTATATTCTCCTAAGCCTCCATAATTGTCCTAGGGCATGCATCTATCTTACATCTATTGTTTTCCAGCAGGTTTTTTTCGGTAGATCTTATATGATAATCTATCATATTGTGTGAGTGCTCAAAGGTGAACTAGTTCTTCTACAGTTCCGTCCCATGCCAAAAGAATGTTTGAAGATATTTTTCATGGAACATAAATGAAGTCACTGTGTGTAATCATTATCTCTTATTGATTGACATTGTCTTTCTAACTGATCAAACTTCTCTAAATCTGTTATTAAATGTTGTGTCTCTGAGAATGGTGGTGACTTCATTGACAATTGGCTTGTGTATTTTGGGCGGGCCTTTGAGTGTAACTCTTTATATGTTTCGTTGCTGTTTAAAGACTCTTCTATTGTACTGATATAATACATTTTATCTAACACCACTACTCCACCACCTTTATATCTTTGTTATGTCTCAAATTAATAAACAACTTTTTCGTTTAAATACATAAAGTTTAGCCCTTTGTTTAAGAGCAGAGTGTCAGATATAGATAAAACTTGCGTTTCCTGGGGCCACGACTCATAGACCTTCCTTTGTGCAGACTTCCTAATGGTTCCTGTTCTACTGTCTTCCGCCGCGCCTGATTTACAGCGGTGGTGATTTGTCTTGGGCCAAACAAAAATGTTCGCATTTCTAAAATCATTCACATCTCTTGTTAACTTTTTTTGTTTTATGCCTCTCAGCTTTTCGCTAAACAAATTGACCTGAACAGATACATCTTGAAGCTTCGTTACTGAGCTCTAAGTTCAAATCTTGCCACTTCTTCAAGCATCCCCTCGGAATGACGTATTTTATATAGATTTTTTTAGAATCTCTCAGCAAATTGTAAAATTTAAAGTCAATAAAGTCTGGGTAAAACGCTTATTTATTCAGAACCACCCCCCCGAGTGTGGGATTGTAGTAAATTTATAGTAGTGTTCTCCATAGCGGCAGTGGAAAATTCCCCAAAGTATCCTGTGGCAAACGAACACATGCCTCTAGCACGCTTCTTCAGATATAAATTACTGTCTCTAAAAACGTTCCTCATATATAATACTGAATCACAATGGACATTACGACCAAAGACATTTATTAATATGTGTATATGAGATATACAAAAGACTCCATCATAAAACCATCATAAAAATCCGATATCAAAAACAGCTAACCCTACCTTGAGCAGTTGTTGAAAAATGCTCTATAACATCAATATAGGTAAAATCATATATTTATTTTATTTAAGTAGAGCTCTATTTAGGTAACTAAACTAAAAGGAATAGACATCCAATGATATTCATTTAAGTGACTAAACTTAAAAACCTAAAAATTCTGTTTATATATATATTCAAAGTACATCTACCTGGTGTTCATGGGAATAATGACTACATTTGACCGATATCATTGATTTCAGGTTTAGAGTTAACCACTGATTTAAAAAAAAAATAAAAATATAATTATATTATAGTGCCTAGTGTTCAAATATATTTCTACTTAATTCAAACAGTATTAGCCATATCTAGTTGGTGGAAAAAAACAAATTTTTAAGTGTGTCTTATATTTGATGAATTCTGGGCTCCAGAATACAGAAGATGTTACACATATATATACAAAACAAACATCATCTTGTCAATATTATATCACTATTGTTATGTATATTATGTATATATATTACTTCTGTTCTTGCTATCTACTATTTTGTTTTTTTCTATTCACCTTTACATTATATCCCTATGAACAAAACATCATAAGTCCTTTATCCCAGATAATTGTAAATTTCCAAGAATATATAATTGTGATTTTACTTTTTTTAACTCTTACTTTATAAATGGTTTGATGCTAACATATAGCTGTTAATTCCATTCTCTATATGCTCCGCCCTCAAAATCCATTCCATCTCTCTAATGGCTAAGTTATTAATATTATCTCCCATTCTGGAACTACGCAGTGTGTTGAATTATTAATGTGTTTTAAAAAAGCATTCAGTTCTAGATTTTCCGTGATATCGTATATATGATGTTACCAATACTTGTAAACCATATGAATTACAGAATGGGGGGAATTCTAGGCACATTACAGGTGCTGGAAGAAAAACCCTTGGCTAACATCAAAAACTGAAACAATACTAATTTTATGAAATCTAAGACTACCCTGACTTAGGAATGGGGTCCATTCCCATCATGGCATTAGAAACCCAAAATACTTGCAGAAATTAAACACAGGAACTATTGCTCTAGATGTACTTGTACAGTTCACTGACCATATACATCACCTATGCATTCTAATTTATTGGGAGATGAGGAGGCAAGACAATAGATGGATACTGCAAACAATGTTTCTAGTGAGGAGAAATCTGTGGGCACTTGTCAAATGTGTCCATTACCTGCCATATAATTATTGCCAAACTAAAGCAGGAGCAGCAATTAATAGTGGACAAGAGAGGGTATAAGTGTAGGAAATATCCAGTGGTATAAAGGATTCATGGTCCACCCTTACCAATATGTATGCTGGTTTAATCCAAATGCAGCTATTGCCCGTGATGTCATGGAATTATGCTGTGTCATTCAGGAAACTTTTATCTGCTCCACATATAATCTGGAAATTGACTGAATGCCACCCCCCTCTAGTTGATGCAATGCTTCCCACCCTCACCAGAGGTGGTTTACTAAATTGCAGTGTGCATGCATACTGTGTCCCTGAACACATGGAACACTGTATGACCTTATAGAATTGTTGAATTACTACATAACATTCAAACAACATTGATATCGACTTTATTTAGTTACCAGTCAAATGACCAGTGATAGCTAGGAATCTGTTCAGCATATCAGATGTAACAGTCAGGGGTACAATTGTTGGACCACACATTTGGAATGTCCCAAATGAGGGTATACCCAGTAATATCAAACTTCAGCCAGGAAGCCATCGCATTTGCCCTGCACTGGTAACAGCTGTGATCTCTTTTTGATAGTCTCTTGCAGGGCATGTTTTACCCAGTAACTATGGAATTATGCTGTGTCATTCAGGAAACTTTTATCTGTTCCACATATAATCTGGAAATTGACTGAATGCCACCCCCCTCTAGTTGTTAGTTAAACGCCAAAAAATGTATAGTCATACCCTTTGGGAAAAACAAGGTAAGCCCAAGCTACCATATAGGTGGCAATCCACTAAGCACAGAAGAGGTTATCAGGGACCTGGAGACCCAGGTTGACAGTGGCCTTTCTTTTGACACTCACGTTGCTAAAGTGGTTAGAAAGACCTTCTACATTGCCCACCTGATCATGAAGGGATTCACATCCAGATCTAGTGAGGTCATTGTTCCCCTGTACTCTTCACTTATCAGACCAATGATCGAGTACAATGCCCCATTCGGGATGTATCTCACCCGACATCTGCAGCAATTGGAGAGACCCCAAAAGGTCCTCACCAAAAGGATAAAGGGACTCCAAAATCTGTCATATGCTGCCAGATTGAAGAAACTCCAGCTCTATTCAGTCGCATACCGTCTGCTCAGAGGTGACATGTGCCTGACATACAAGGCCATGTCCAACCCGGAATTAATGGACATGCTCCACCTCAAAAAATCCAAATCCACCAGAACCACTAGAGCAAGCGACTTAAACCTTAGCACGGATATAAATAGGATGTGCTGGAGGGATAGATTTATCACTCAGAGACTCCCTATACTGTGGAATAAAATCCCGGTCCATGTTAGGCAGAGCACCTCGCTGGCTCTGTTCAAGAGAAATCTTGACCTGTGGATGGGAGATCGTAGGTTTACCCCGGGAATCATCTCTGTGTCACTGCTGGACAGAGGCACAACAAACTAATGGGCACAGTATTTTTTCATATAAGGGGTGGCGTAAGCCTCAAAACTTTGGGCTAGGCTTATAAATGCCTTAGGGCAGATAGCCTAGTATAAACCTATGAACCTATGAACCTATGTAGAGACATCAATAAAGATGATAAAGGAGTAATGGACAGTGATTCTAGGTCAATTAATAAGGTCAGGATACCTTTTACCTTTAGCACATATTTTAAATATATTACAAATATAATAGAAAGTAATTGGAAATTACTTACTTCAGATGATAAATTGAGAGGTATAGTTGGAGACATGCCTAGTTTTTGTTATAAGAGTAATCGTAATTTAAAGAGCTTACTATGTTATAATAATATGCATGGACATGTGAGCAAGTTATATAGTGATAAGCAAGGAACATACCTATGTCATAGATGCAAAGCCTGTAAGTTCATCACTAAGAACCAAGTTTTTATACATCCTGTTACAAGAAGAAGATATACCTATAGAGGCTATGCATGTTGTACAACTAAACATGTGATTTATTTAGCACACTGTACACTATGTACATCTTTTTATATAGGTAAAACTAACAGGATGTTAAAAGAATGTATATTACAACATAAAAATGATGAACATAAAGAGACACCTAGAAGTGCTTTAGCACAACATATTCTTGTCAACCCACAACATCATTTTTATTTTATGGTATTACATAAATATCATCCTACTGTTAGAGGAGGTGATGTAATGAACAGTACAGAGATTAAAGAACCTACGTGGATAGCTGAAATGAGGGCAGATATGTTACCAGGGCTAAATGGTTATATACCTTTAAAGTCCATATTGAAGGCTAGAAGAAGGTAGCAATTGATTGATTAATTATGTTAATTGCCTTGATTACTCTACAATGATGTATTATGGGTATGGATAAGAGTGTATTTATATGGTAACTGTTGTTTTTAAATTGTGATCTGAAGAAGGAAGTGTTTCCAAAAGTGCTTATCAGTTTTTTATTGTTTTAATAAATTTATGTGCTTTGCCGTGGTGGTCCCACTGTTATTTATCGCTACATATTTTGTTTTTTCTACTTTGGGACTGAAAAACTTTGTGCTGTTGTTGGTTTGTCTACAACTATGGAATTATGCCTTCTGCATGCAAAATACACATGACCAGTGCTTGTTGTCTGTCATGTTTCCCGGTTAACACATGCAATAAATAAATAAATTAATTAATTAATGTTAACTCATTCAATCGGAACTCAAGAGGTGTGTACTCTAACTGTGCCTGACTGCATCCTGAGCTTTTTGACAAAATCTTGTTATTCTCTTATATGTCAAACAAATGGTCATATCTCTGAATCCATATGGGATACTTAAGAAATATTAATGGTAAACTGTTCAGAACAGACACATCTCTATAATGGTAATGTTTATCATATTCAGGTCTCAAACTGGATTTTATAAATCATAATAAATACAGTAAATATTAATTTTGCAAACAACTTACAATATCTTGGTAAACACTCAGGGTACAGATATACTGTCTACAACATTTGATTGCCTATGTGTGAGTTTCTTATGAGGCAAAGCATTTGTGTCTGTGTTACTTGATTGTTGAGATATTTACAGAAATATGAAAATTATGACAGAAAAGCAGAATAAATAGTATATAAACACCAATTAATATCTCCTTAGCAACACTAGACAGATGTCAAATATGAATGCAGTAGTGTTGCCCATCTTGAAAGCTTTATGATGGAATCTTTCAATAGCTTGTACGTAGCAGGGATTTTAAATTATTAATTCAAATGTGAATCAGTTATATTAGGCACTGGGAGGCATCATTAGGTTGGCACTGAAGAAATGCCTGAAGGTGTTAGTAGGCTATAATGAGTTAATACCTGTTGATAACCTCATGATCTGAGAGTAGGTTTGCCAGGAGACACTAATGGCATTCAGTGGGGTGCTTTCTTGCTGTAAGGCACACAGCCATTGCTAACAGCTCATGTGCCATCAGGATTGTTGCTACCATGAAAGGAAGCATACTTTTATGTTATTTTCTTTCAGTTAAGCTGCATGCACAGTGTCTCTTGACAGTGGTCTGACACATTTTATTTCATCCTTATAGGTCCACTTCACCTTATAGGTCCACTTCAATGGGCCATCATTTTATAGAATTGCAAATAGTTCATAAAGTATCTCTTTTTGAGCCAAAGCTATGTCATTTGGTGCCTTGTGCCATTCCCCAGATCGGCATCCCCTCATCCCAATGCAGATGAGGACAAAAAAAGTTAGTCCCAAAGTTAAAAAAAATTACTAACATGCTGTTGAAGGTGAGTCCCACAAATGCAGTATCAGCATTCATTAAAGAAGTTGCAATGCCTCCTAAGGTTTCTTATATGAATGCTGCAACTGCTGATTGTACTTCCTATGAAATTTCACCCATGAAGCCATCCCATTTGCCCAGCACTAGTAACAGTTGGGATCTCTTTTTGAGTATGCTTCTTAAACTGCTTAGTTCACCTTTGTCATTTCTTCTAGAATTACCATTGAGAAAGTATTCACATTTGGGAAGCACTTTGCCCCATGCATAAACTGCTTTGAAATCTGTCTCACTGTATGACATAAAGAAAATAGACCTCAGTGAGCTGCTGTGCGGATCAGTCAGGCTTATAATATCATGGAATATAATATTTTTGAATGGGTCAGTAATATTTTTTTATTGCTAGACACAAGCTTGCATGCTGTTAATCAGTCGATCTGTTTGATAAGCAAGGTGTTATCTCCTGTCTGTTGCAGGGAAATAAAGAACTTATTGCAATTAAAATGCAATTTGTCCTCTCAGTTTAATTTTTTATAAAAAGAAATGAGGATCTAAGACAGCAGATAAAAACAGCAACTGAGACGAAAAAAAAGAATCAGAGGAGATCTTACCAGAATTTTATGTCTCCAAGAAAATATTTCACCGCTCTGCTCTTACTGAACAGTAGAACGTATATGAAATGAAACAAAGAAGCTTTAATCAATGTTATTACAGATGAAGTCAAACTGACACACACATTCACTACAAGCAAGAATGTGCCTAAACAATCCCATTGTGGAAATAAAATTTGAAACTGACTGCATAATAAAATATTAGATGTTAAGTATGCTCACTTCTCATAAGAATGGCTCCTAAGTAATTTCACTAACTGAAAAAAATGAGCTGCAAATCATTTTATTGCAGCAGCAATGGCCCTAAATATATATAATTTTCCTGCAGCATTAGTATCATCTTACCTTTATGGTATTATCTCTGTAACAGTGGAGGCACAATTTTTATGAATCTATTTACTTTACGTTTTGCAGATCCTGCATAAGCTATCATCCCATAGAACAGGCTGAAAATCTTTTCAATATTATAAACCCTTGCTACCTTAATAATAAACATACCTTAACTTTAGTTTGCATATACTTTTACAGCCTTATCTATAGTCATAAATACAATTCTATCTTCCTTTTATTGCAGACAGTTATAAACATTTTGTAATAGAACTTAATACATTTCTCTGCATATGCTATTTGTCTCTTATTGCTAAATACTGTAGGCAACTTAGGTTAATATCATGCATTCATAGGTTTATACTGAGTTAATGACCACCAGCTTAGCCATGCAACTCAACCAAGTTTTGACCCCAAGTATTTTTAATGCCTATATGGTAGGGTATGTTAGTAAGGAGGTAGCAAAGGGTTGTATAAGGGTTTTTTATTAGCTGGGGATTAATTAATTCATGTCAGCCTCTGTCTATCAGAAACATGGGGGCCAGACCAGGGGTGAATTTGCATTTCCCATCCAATAATCAAGATTTTTTTGAATAGAGTCATGATAAATTCTGCTTCATGGGAACTGGGAACTTATTCTATAGTACAGGGATCTTTTAAGACATGTAACAGTCTATCCAGCATGTTCTATTTATGTTGCAGACAAAGTTTAGGTCCTTGAATCTAGTGCTTATGGTGCTGTTTTTTTTGTGGATGTGCAAAAGGTCCATCAGAGCTGGATCTGAAGATGCCTTATATACACAACATAGATCACTTTTCAGTAACCTGTAGAAGACTGAGTACAGAGATAGGACCTTATGGTGATCTCTGTTGGACAGGGTATTTATGCCCTGGATTCTCCTAGTAAGAAACCTATGAGGGCATTTCAACTGTTGAGGTACATGCCAAAGGCGGCATTGCATTCAATGATAGGACCAAAAAGGGCTAAGTAGAGTGGTACTATAACTTCCTTGGATCTGGATGCTATACCTTTGCTTATGAGTTGGATGACATGGAATGATTTTTTACTATTTTCAGCACTTGTTTGTTGAAGACCAGATTACTGTCTATATATGTTCCTAGATCCCTAACTATCAGGTCAACCCTTAAGGAGTTATATCGATGGAGTAATTAGCTTGAGGGGATGATTTCCCGATGGGCACTATAATGCATTTCATCACAATGTGTTTTAATCTGTGGTTTGGCACTAGTAATTTACTTGTGTTAGACCCTCTTGTAGGATATCAGCACAATGGAGGAATCTATGATGGCTCCCAATTTACAGTAATGTGTGAAATTAGTGTGTCAGGGTCCTTTGACATTAACCTTGACCTCTGAGAAGTAGATGACAAACAGGAGCGGGCCCCTGAGGTACTCCACTGGCCTCTTGATGAAGGTGATCTCACCAGTCTTGACTTCTTGGGTCTTCTCTGTGAGCCAGCCAGCAATCCACTGACTTATGTAAGGGATTTATGTCTATTTGTGAGAGTTTGTCAATAACACCTGAGCATGGTATCATATCAAACCCGCTGACTAGGTCAAGGTAGGCTGTATGCAGCATTTACCCCTCATCCATTGCCTGGTGACCCTCTCAAAGAAGTCTACTTGGTTAAGTAGTCAAAACCTTCCCTTAACAAAGCCAAACTTGGATGGGTCCAGTGTCTCCAGGTTGCCAATGTCCTTGTTGATCATTTTCATGATAATTTGTTCTATGGCTTTGCATATTAGACTTGTGAGGCTGATGGGACGGTAGTTCCTAGGGTCAGTTGATGGTTCACCCTTACGTAAACGGATGACCATTGCAGCCCTCTATTCACCTGGTATGTAACCGGTTATGAGGCTGTAAATGAAGAATTCCTCAAGGGGTCCTGCTAGGTCATGTTTTAGGCTATTTAGGAGGCAAATGGGGATATTGTTAGGGCCCATTGAAACAGTATATTTGGCATTAGCAAGAGCCACCAGGACCTGATCCTTGTAAATAGCTGAGGTATGGATATGCTATAAGGGATTTCACAGGGGATAGTGGGAAGGAGTGCGGGAGAAGTTAGAGGTTAATTCAGCCATTAGATTCACTATGTCACCCTGTTCAGTGAAGATTGTGCTATTTATGACCAGTTCTGCACACTGCTGAGTGTTACCTTTAAGGTTCCTGACATAGCTGAAGAAGGCCTTGTGATTGTCCGTATCCTGAAAGGCTACCCCGACCTCGTAGCTGGCCATTTTGGACTTTATTAGACCTTTTTAGTTTCATCTTTAGTTGAATGAGACTGTTGTTTCTGATTATGTCCATGAGTTTTTTCTTTTGTTATATATTCTGCCCAGGAAAGGATTCCACCAGTGGTGTTTGCTTTTGGTGTTAGATCTGGGCTTACTTCTGGTAGGTAACAGCAGCCTCAGTGTAGCCATTTGCATGTTTGAACAGGGTTTCTGTGAATAATTCTGAATTGGTAGCTATGTATTCAGGGTTTGGGGCATCCATGAATTTTTACAAATTATCACTTAATAGGATACAATCTGTGTCATAACTACAAGGATGTTTACTTTAATATAGTTCCTAACTGTTGTGAATTTAATTGGGTTTTCCAGGTTGATTTTTATTTCAAATGAAGCAGCTTTGTTGTCCAACCTCACTAATGAGGATGTGACTCAGGGGAGGGTGCAATGTTCTCCTATGCTGGTAAATAATACGTGCAGTATGGTTGATCCTCTGGTTGGAGTGCACACTATCCAGTCCAGGGTGTTTGTGCTGACAATGTCCAGGAAATGTTGTGCCTATGAGTTAGAGGCAGTGTATGCTTCCCAGCCTATAGTGGGGTAGTATAAGTTTCCTTAAATAGGGTATTTGGTTGGATGGTGAGTACCTATTGTCGGTCTATATAAGAAGATTTGTGAGCTTTCTGGGTAATAGTGACATGTAGCTGGACAGGACATGGTAATGAACCTTGTCTATGGAGACTTGGATGTAGATAAACTCTAGGACATCATCCCATTTAACCAACCTAGAGTTGTATCTGTTGCTAATATGGATTGAGACCCCTCTACATTTTTCCTCTGTCAATGCCTATGCTGCTTTTGGTCTAAACGTGTGGAAGGCACTGTAGCTTTGCACTGCTGGAGTATTTTCAGCAGCTTTAAACCAAGTCTCAGTAACAGCACAGATGTCCACATTCTCCAGAGTGAGCAGATCATGTAGAGTGTGCAGTTTCTTGTTTTGAGCTCCTAGTAATATCTTAAGGTTGCTTTGAGTTTTTTTTTTTTTGCTAACTTGATAGTTTAGTTATTTCGACACTACCTAAGAATTTTCTAAAGGGGAGGATAACGTTTCAGCCGATATTTGAAAGCCAATGGATGACAGGTGTAGACCATCCTTAAAAAAAGCAATGTGGTCTGTTAACCATGTCTTCTCATGCTGATAGATATTGGAAGACCCTGGACTGACACCAGAAAATATGCCAGTTATTGAAGTCAATCATTTTCCACTCATATTGTGGCATCATCCTTGGTGAAGATAAAATGCTGCTCAATGCAAGGCAGTACAGACAGCAGGCAGTAACAAATCTGTTTTTTTTCTGCCATTGTGTTTTCTGGTTAGTACTAGCAGATTTGACTGCCTAGCATGAGACCTGACCTTAAAAAGAGAACAGGGGTTACTTAACATTTATTAAGACTGGCCCCAGGATTCAGCAAGCTTTGCATGGTGTGCAGGAATAGTGCAAGAGCTGCGGGAAGCAATATGGCCGCCGAGAGATCCAGAAACAAACTCCTGGGATGTGCACGAGCACTCTTGCACTATTCTTGCATGGACACAGCCCCTGTATGTTAATTACCCCATTTACAGGTGAAAAAATGCAAATGAGGTGAATTAGCAATCCAGGAAGCTGGTAGCCGTCCGTGCAGGATTAGTGTAACCTGCAGAAATGTACTCGGTTAGTAACCAAGTACATTTCTGCAAACTACAAAACAGAGTTATGACAGTTCCAAATAAAGGGTGTATATAATGTGGAAAGCATGGCAATGGCAAAATATATGGCCATTGGCATGGAAAACATTTGCAAAAATAAAAAAATAATAACTTTAATTATTTTTTGGCCGATTTTGGCCATTTAAGTGTAGGGCAGCGGCATGCAAATGTGATCAGCTGGAAAATAAAAATAAAACCCTGAAGAAAGCTTTTTCTGCAAAATCACAACTTTACCGTTATAGTCAATGGCAGGCAGAAGACAAAAAGGCCAGTCAATAGTGGTTGCTATGGGGGAAGGCTCAGTGTCAGACTTGTAACTAGGCATTAGCAGGCAATTCTATGCAAATGAGGGGAATGATACTGAACCACAGATTTCCCCTCATGGCTAGCCTGCACCCAACGTGTATGTGCAGGAAAACCATGGTGCAAGCTTAAGAGTTAGCTGACATCATAGAGTGGTGTGTCAGGCATACTGTAAGCTTACTGGGGCTCTTTGGCTCGGGTTTGCCCTTAGCTTAGCAGAGCTAAGGAAGGGGGTGTGTCTGAAGCTGTCAAGCACACTTTACATTGCCTAAATGGGTGTGCGCACTGTGCACCGGGTTTTAAACAAAAAAAAAAAAGTAAACCAGGAAATAGCAGCTCCATTCACATCTGAGCACTGTGTTTGTGCGGTGCACCTCAGGGCTTAAACAGGAAGAAAATGAGAAGGGAAAACAGCAGTAGGAAAGTAATCAAGGAGAACTAGCATAGCTGGCAGGTGAAATGTATCAGAATCAGCACATTGCACAGGCAGCAGTCCAGCCGAGCCCAGCATACTACTATAAACTATGCAAACACCTTTCCCTCTGGTTTTTCCCACAAACTCTACACCACCAGTGTACACAAATGAGGAAATTTTACCTAACAAAAGCAACAAAATGATAGGGGCTACATTTGCTTTCATAAATCAACATGTGTAAGAGGCTGAGGGTGGTGAGGATGAGAGTACTGATGACCAACCCACAGTGAGGAGAAGGAGAAGAGTCAATAGCCCCAGGGTAACCTACCAGGGGCTACATGAGTTGGAAATAGTGGAGCACTATAGGGTGGACAGTGACCTCCTACAGCAAATTGTTGAGCTGTGCCGGCCACACCTCACACACAGCATCAACATAGGGGAACCCATCCCAGTGGATACCAAGGTATGTGTAGGATTATGAATACTAGCCACAGGTACCTTCCAAAGGCCAACTGGGGATATCATGGGGATCTCACAGGCATCAGCATCTAGGGTACTCCACCAGTTCCTGCATGGCATGTCAGCACATGCCAGCGAGCACATATACTTCCTCAACACCCGTGAGGCATTGATCAGCAATATGCATCTCTTCCACCAAATAGCAGAATACCCTGAGGTAGTGGGTGCTATAGACTGCACGCACATACACATCAAAGCACCACCTGGTGAGTGGGGTAGAGTTGACATAAACTGCAAGGGCTTCCCCTCCATCAACTGCCAGGTCTTGTGCAATGCCCAGGGCATTATAATGAATGCGTATGCTGGCAGACCTGGAAGCTATCACAACTCCCACATCTGGCATATGACACAGCTGTACCAGAGATTTGCCAGTGGGGAAATTCCATATGGCCAACTAGTGAGGGATGTGGATTACGCACTGGAGCCATGGCTGATGACACCCATCAGAAATGCACACACACCCTAACAAGAACTCCATAATGAGGCACACGCACAGACAGAAGCAGCCTTAGGTCAACTGGTGCCTTAGGCAAAAGGGCTCCACGGCACCCCCCCACCACACCACCCTGTGCCCCCATCCTGGTCTAACTACATTAAATAAATACTGGAAAAGTGCCCCTGCTAGAGCGGTGCTCTAGGCGGCCACCTTGTTGACCTATGCCTATGGCCGGCTATGCGCACAGACTAGAATCATAATAGAGCATGTGTTTGGGATGCTCAAGTCATGGTTCTGGTGCCTAGACATATCCGGTGGAGCCTTGCAGTACTCACCAGCTACATGTACCCAAATTATCATCGTATGTGCCACGCTACACAATATGATCCTACAGAAACAGCTGCAGCAGGAACAGCATGGGGCAGGGCCGCACAGCCCCCCACCATTGGCAAGGCCTGCAAAGGTACAGAGTAATTAAAATCCACAATGGTAGACATCCAAAATGGTTAAGCGCTTTCATCAAATAAATTGACTTCCTCAGAACACAATGACTGAGGAGGGAATATTTATTCATGAGGAGGGAGCTGTCATTGAACATGATTGGTCATTTTGAATTTCTGACTAATTAGAATTCATGTATTTAAAACTGAATTTTATTAGTCATTGTGTTCTGAGGAAGTCAATTTATTTGATGAAAGCGCTTAACCATTTTGGATGTCTACCATTGTGGATTATAATTATGTTTTATTTCATTTGTGGATGTGTTTTCTACAATAAATTATCCATGGACCCGCAACACTGTGCTCTTCTTTTGATTTGATTATGTATAGATAGTGTACTATGTGCATCCAACATAGTCAGCCCTCTAGCACAATCCTCAATAATGGCACAGCCACAAGGGAAGTCACACTCACTATCAATTGCTGAATGGAGTAGAATGTTCTGCTACCTGTATCTATGGTATGGATGTGAGCATGTTAGGGAATCGAGTGGCTGAATGTGATGCCAGCAGATAGTAGACACCCAGCTATATCGGGAGCATGAAATCCTTAACAAATACTGGGGTCAACATAAGTAGCCAGTACTAGACAAGGTGACAAAACCCACTGCAGGACATGTGGTGGGCTAAATGTGTGTCCATAGGACACACACATGCATGTAAGTGAGGCTCACATACTTAACAACAGTCTCAACCAGCAGGAGAGGTACAGACAAACACAAAGAAAGGCTGTACTAAGGCCTCTGATTGATGGCTATGAAGAACAGCCCCCCTCCAGACCTACACAGATAGACTACAACAGGTCAGGCAGTGGGATGTTAGCTCTGAAGCGTAAGAAGTCTGAAACTTGAAATGTAGGTCAATAAAACCTAAGAACTGTAGTACACTGATATGCCTCTAGTCTGCATGATAGGTCAGAATACAGAATGAAATTGAGTACCTGAAATACCAGTACAGTCATATCAAATGTGTACAGTTGTCAGGTGTCCCTCCCCGCCACAATTCTATGTAGAAATGTAGTAACATGTATGTGTAGGTATAATAACAGTGGAGCACAGAATACCTGAGCTGGCAAAGTAGCAGGATAGATTGTAGCATGTGTACAATATGCAGGGCTGTGTGTGTTGTATATTGTGTAAAAGTGGTCAGCATGTAGGCATGGTGGGTTGTGTCCTGGTGGCGAATGGCCAGTACTGCTGATGACAGGGCCTAGTTATCACAACTGCAGTGCCAAACACAATGCATCCCAGCAAGACACATTCCAGCAGTAATCCATACTAATTGTTCAGATGTAATACCTGTCACCGTTTGAAAGATGGACATGGCATGAATGTGGGCCCAGACATACAAACAGTACACTGGTAGAAGTACCCTAGACAGAGAGTGTATAATATGTGACTGTCAAATGGACACACCTTTGGAATTGTCCATACAGGTTAGCAGCACATTAGTTGGCTGCGTAGTACGGAAGACTGATGTCATCTGGCCAAACACTGGCAGACCACAAAAGTCACAGGTATGAAGTACTGAGAAACTGCTTATGTCCCTGCACAAGCCATCCTAAGTGGAATGTCCCACGTATATCTGTGAGTCAGCTGCAAGTAGCTTCCATAGCAAACATGCACCTGGCTCACCTCACCATCAGCCACAGGTACCTCACAGCTCTTATCCCTGCTGTTGAGAGTGAGCACAATATGACCCTCACCTCTGTATGGGAATTGCCACAGAATGTACCATGCTGAAGAGGTGTCCCATGCAGGTGTTTCACTAGCTGTAAGCAGCAACCTGCCAGCATCCACACCACTGGATCTATAAGGACAGAAACTATTGACATTAACACCTTGTATACCTACCCTGTCACCCCAGGGGAATATAGTGGCTTGTGGTCTGGGACTGTAGGAGGGACACAATGCACCAGCCCAGTACAGATGGCCTGCATCACTACCAAATGCCCTACAGTCCTCTGTAAAAGACCTGTGTCTCACCTGTATTGCCAAAGAATGCTATCTCATGGACTCCCATATAACAACATAACATAGTCCACAGAACCAAAATGCAAGGCCATGTGACAAATCACAGTAGCATGTCCACTGTGTCCTACTGCATGAACTGTGGACCAACCCCTAAATACTGCTGGGATGAAGTGATAATTATAGAAATACATATCAGATAATGTTTGCATAATGTTCAGAAGAGGATAAAATAATGGGGAGGGTAGAAGCATGGATGCCATGGAGTGTGTGAAGTCTGAAACTCAGCTGTGTGCACATACTATCCCTGTCTGCAAACACAGGATTGGGTTACTATAAACCTGCTCGTAAACCACAATGTGAAGGGGTAATGATCAGAAATTTCAGCCCTGCCTCTTGGTAACCTGTGTGAATCTGTGCAGCTGTGCGGTATGGCCATAGCAGGATATGGCTTACTGTCACATCAATGCATGTACAAGCATGGGATCCTCAGCTACCACTGTACCAAGGTGCTGAAACATTTACACAGACCCATCAGCAAGTGTCTGCAGCTCCACCTCCAGAATGGCATGATTGTGCAAGAATATGTAGGCTGCAGACCACAATACTGGACACAGCTTCATTAATCCTGTGTTCCCCAGGAAATTATTGCAAGCAAATATGCATAACTGACAGCAGCTGATGACATAAAACATCACTGTGAAAAACAGTATATATGTCTGAATATCTGTGCTAAGACCAAAACCATGCAGCAGAAGCAGCACAGACACAATTACTTACAGTAACCCACTATCCTTAGCCCATTGTGACCCCATATTGTCAACCTATCTACAGATATCCTGCAGAAACAGGTTGCTAGCTGTAGGTGTACAATACAAAAGCCTGCACTGGAGTACAACCTACCTGGAATGGATTCACACATTCAATACAGAAGTTCATACTGGTCATGCTCCCACACTTAAAGAAACGAAGCCCATGCATGACAACAAAATACTGAAAGGTCATACTGGGCATGCTCCCACACTTACAGAAATGAAGCCCATGTCTGGCAACAAAAGTGGACTATACATATCTAACAGTCACAGATATTTGTGCACGCACTCTACATTGCACATCAGTCATGCTTTGCACACACATCGGATAGGAATACACACATATATCCAAGGACAACACACTATAATAGGACAAATGTACACATACGTAGATGTGTGGAAGAGAGTGACAGACAGTGACAAAGAACTTCCCATCATGAGACCTGTCCCACTCACCACACATCCAATTGGCTAAATCCACATGATGTGCAAATGTCAATCACTGTACACATTTGTTTCTGGTATCCCTCAGCACTATAGTGTCTGTGGTGTGTGTGATAACTGTGTAACATGATGGTACAAGTCATTATTCATCTAGCAGTTGTATACACTTTACTGTTAAATGTAAACCTGTGTGTGACTGAGTGTTGTGTATGTGCTTCCAGATGAATGTTTTATGGCCCATTCACACACACACACTGCACTCCCCATTGCCCTTCTTTGGCAACCCTGCTAATGTCATTTACCTTGAAATGCAGCTTTGGAGAAAAATGAACCCTATAAGCTCCATGGCTCATGCTATAACTGAGTAATGCTGTAGTGTGATGTAGGAGTTCTAATTCCAGACATGGTGACTCTGTGTGTGTGTGTGTGTGTGTGTGTGTGTGTGTGTGTGTGTGTGTGTGTGTGTGTGTGTGTGTGTGTGTGTGTGTATGTGTGTGTGTAAAGATCAATGCTTTTGTGGCTATTCATAGTCACTACTCTTCCCATTGCCCTACTTTGGCAAGCCTGCTGATGTCATTCACCTTGAAATACAGCTTTGGTGAAAAAGTAGCTCTATAAGCTTCATAGCCCTTGCTATAACTGGTAATGCTATAGTGTGATGTACTAGTTACATAGGAGTTTTAATCCCAGACATGGCACCTGTGAAACTCTGTGTGTGTGTGTGTGTGTGTGTGTGTGTGTGTGTGTGTGTGTGTGTGTGTGTGTGTGTGCGTGTGCGTGTGTGTGTGTTCATTTGTCTGTGTAGGGATAGATACTTTTGAGGCCATTCACAGTCACAACACTTTCCATTGCCCTACTTTGGCAAGCCTGCTGATGTCATTCACCTTGAAATACACCTTTGATGAAAAAGTAGCCCTATAAACTTTGTGGTGTGTGCTATAACTGCATAATGCTATAGTGTGATGGACTAATTAGGTAAGAGTTCTAATCCCAGACATGGTAACTGTGAAACTGTGTGTGTGTGTTTGTCTGAGTAGGGATCAATGTTTTTGAGGCCATTCACAGTCAATGCACTTTCCATGGCCCCACTTTGGCAAGCCTGCTAATGTCATTCGCCTTGAAATACACCTTTGGAGAAAACGTATCCCTGTAAGCTCCATGGTGCATGCTATAACTGTGTAATGCTGTAGTGTGATGTACTAATTAGGTAGGAGTTTTAATCTAAGGCATGGCAATTGTGAAATTCTGTGTGTGTTTGTCTGTGGAGGGATCAATGCTTTTGAGGCCATTCGCAGTCAATACACTTTCCATTGCTTTACTTTGGCAAGCCTGCTGATGTCATTCACCTTGAAATACACCTTTGGTGATGGCATAACCCTATAACCTCCATGGCATGTGCTATAACTACGTAATGCTATAGTGTGATGTATTAATTAAGTAGGAGTTCTAATCCCACACATAGTAATTGGGAAACTCTGTATGTTTGTCTGTGTAAGAGCAATGCTTTTGAGGCCATTGACAGTCACTAGACTTTCCACTGTCCTACTTTTGCAAGCCTGTTAATGTCATTATCCTTGAAATACACCTTTGGTGAAAGAGTAGCACTATAAACTCAGTGACACGTGCTGTAATTGAGTGTTTGGTTGTGTATGTGAGTGCGTGTAAATGCTTTTGTGGCCATTCACAGTCACTGGGCACTCCTAAAAATGGAGAAGATTGATATTTGTGCAGTAACTGAAACCTGGTTCACTGCTCCAGAGAGCACCATTGCAATACCAGGCTACAACTCTTATCACACTTTTCGGCCACCAAACCAGGACCAAAACACTAAAGCTAGAGGAGAGTCCATATTCATCCAGGATATTCACACCACCAGGCTAGTTGACCAACAGAGTGTGTCTGAAATTCTCCAGGTGCAACTAACACTAGGTAAAACTGCAATCCAAATTGTAGCTTGCTACATATTCTCCACCATGCCACAAGATTCTCACTACACCTTTCCAAACATAATGGAAAATATTAAGATACAACCAAACACATTAATACTGGGTGATTTCAAATACCCTGACATTAACTGAGAAAACTACTCTTGTGCCAACACCTTTGCCCAACTGTTCATGGAACTCATAAATTCCAATATCCTGGATTAACTAATCCATAGTCCCACTATGGGCTCCAATATTCTAGACCTAGTCATTACCAACACGGGAAATTGATGCCCCACACCTATTATCAACCCCTCGTTGGTCAGGTCTGACCATAAGCTAATCACCGATGACATCCACATCCCTCCCCCACCCCCTAGTAAGGAAATCTCTGTAAAAAAAACTCCAAAGCCAACTTCATGCTACTCAAGTCAGAAGTGATAATCTTCATGACATCCATGCAGACGGGAACTGAAAATTCGACTTTTGAATCCTACACTAAGGCACTGTATGAGCACATCCACTCATGGATGAATCGTGCCATCCACAATAGTTCCAAGATGCTCTCCTCCAAAAAAAGGAAGCCAATCTGGTCATCCCTGCCATAAACAAACTTTACAACAAAAGGAAGAAACTGTTGCAGAAAAGAGGAAAATTCCAGGATGCAAAAAATTCCCTTATCAGCCTCAGTAAGAAGCTGAGATCCATCATAAAATCCTCCAAAGTTAATTACGAAAATAAAATTGCCAAATATTCCAAAGACAGTCACAAGCCATTCTATAGCTATGTCAGGAATCTAAATGACAATGCTCAGATCTGCTCTGAGCTACAACAGAATGGAATTAAATAAACTGATCCCAAGGATATTGCCAATATCCTAGCAGATCAATTCAGTGCCAACTTCACCCCCCTCTCACCCCCTAAAGGGCCCATCTCAATACTGGAAGATTGCCAAATTCTGGTAATAATGGCCACATAGGTAAAAACACACTCTCCAAAGCTAAGAATACAGTATCCATGGGGCCAGACAACATCCTGGGCTGTGTACTACATGAACTACAAAATGAACTGGAACCTCACCTAAGTGCCATGTTTAATCATAGCCACACCTCAGACTTTGTGCCAACTGAGTGGCACACAGCTACAGCTATCCCACTCCACAAGGGGGATCCAGTTTGGATCCTGGGATCTACCACCCTATCAGTCTGACAAGCCTAATCTGCAAGACCATGGAACGTATTATCATGGAACTTATAAACAAAGACATTGGCAACCTTCAAACACTGGACCTCACCCAGTTTGGGTTCGCAAAGGGACAATCTTGTCTTCTGAACCTGATTGACTTCTTCGAATGAGTCACCAGAGCTGTGGACAAGGGTAAGGTGGTCCACACAGCTAATCTGGACTCACCAAGGCCTTCGACGCCAGCCCTCAGTCTGGAATCATAGTTAAATTTACTAAGCTAGGCATTAATCCCTACATCACCCGATGGGTTGCCAACTGGCTTACTGACAGAACCCACACTGTAAAAGTAGCAAAATCCAAATCCAGCTGCAGACAAGTGACAAGTGGAGTACCCCAGGATTCAGTCCTGTGACCACTCTTGTTTAGCATCTACTTCTCTGAAGTACAGGCCAACACTAAGGGACTCTGGCTAACAAAGTTCGCAGATGACTGCAAACTGGGAGCCATTATTGAATCCTCAAATGATGTGGATATTCTACAAAAGGGCCTTACAGAAACAGACGCTTGGTGCCAGAGCCATTGGCTCAAGCTCAATGCCAAGAAATGTATAGTTATCTCCTTTTGGAATAAACATGTACCCGTGAATTACCACATAGGTGGCAGTACGCTAAAAAACGAAAGTATGATGAGACTTAGGGACACAGGTGAACAGTGGTCTCACCTTTGATAACCATATCACCACAACAGTCAGGAAATTCTTCTATGTGGCACACTTCATCACCAAGGCCTTTTCATCCAGAAAGAAAAGAAGTCATTGTCCCACTGTGCTCATCTCTCAGTAGATCCAATATAGAATACAAAGCTCTTTTTGGTATGTTCTTCTGAAGACATCTGCAACAACTAGAATGGCCACAGAAATACCTCACTAAAAGAATCACAGGCCTAAAGCAGATACCCTGTGCTGACCATCTAAAATAAAATCCAGCTATACTCTGTTGCATATAGTCTACTCAGAGGTGATCTCTGCTTAACATACAAGGCCATGTCAAACCCAGAGCTGTTGGACATGCTAGACTTAAAGAAACCCCAATCCCTCAGAGCCACACACTCCAGGGATCTAAACCTTATTGCAGCAATGAACAAAACATGCTGGAGGGATAGGTTGCTGACCCAAGACACCCCAGAATCTGGAATAGACTGCTCATACATGTCAAGCAGAGCACCTCTTTGGCCCTCTTCAAAAGGAACCTTGATGATTGTATGGGAGATAAGAAATCCCCCCCTGGGATCATGTCAGCCACCCTGCTAGACAGGGGTCCAGGGAATTAAACATTGTGGGAAGAAATATCCAGGGAATTGTTTTGGCTAGGCTTGTATAGGCCCTAGGACTGATAGCCTATTACCAACATATGAACCTATGAACTACACTTTCCATTGCCTTACTTTGACAAGCCTGCTGATGTCATTCACCTTGAAACACACCCTTGGTGAAAAAGTAGCCCTATAAGCTCCATGGCACATGCTATAATGGTATAATGCTGTAGTGTGATGTAAGAGTTGTAATCCTGGACATGGCAATTGTGAAACTCTGTGTGTATGTTTGTTTTTCTGTGTGGGGATCAATGCTTTTGAGGCCATTCACAGTCAAATCACTTTCCATTGCCCTACTTTGGCAAGCCTGCTGATGTCATTCACTTTGAAATGCACCTTTGGGGAATGGGTAGCCCTGTAGGCTCTCTGGTGCATGCTATAACTGCATAATGCTGTAGTGTGATGTACTAGTTAGGTAGGAGTTCTAATCCCAAACATGCCAACTGTGAAACTGTGTGTGTGTGTGTGTGTGTGTGTGTGTGTGTGTGTGTGTGTGTGTGTGTGTGTGTGTGTGTGTGTGTGTGTGTGTGTGTGTGTGTGTGTGTGTGTGTGTTTGTCATCAGTATCCTGTGTGGAGGTAGCTGTCATTGTCTAATAACAGGACTCATTGTGGAGTGGGTTTTGCAAATGTCCACCTTACAAAGACAACCAATGTCAAACAGCAAAGAGGCTGCTGTAGACAATCCACACCCCTACATGTGACATTATGGATTGGGCAACAATATAGGCAACCCTTGTATTACCCAGAGAAAACTCTCCACCCATATCTCATACACAAACACACTTGGCTAGGCAACAACCACTATGTTGGTAGTTTCCTGCATATTGTCCACAGATAGTAACCATGGTGTTATTCCAGTGGACTACAGAGGACATGGCACCCTGTTCCATCCCTACAATAGGCAAATCATTGCATACAGTGGTCCTTTGTTATGTTTCCCACTGGACACCTGCAACAACTGTAGAGTCAGCAAATGTAACCCACAAAGGAAATACCATGCTGTATACACATGCCCTGTATGGATAGAAGCCACTAACACCAGTGAATACTTCTATCATGCTGTCAATGTAGGTGCAGGATCAACCCGAGTTCTATTGTAAGTTCTCACCACATAAGGTCAGGAATGCCATATCAGATGATCATCTGTCCAGACAACATGCCCCAGACTCCCCAGGTACACTTCCACATGTCACAGAACATGCATGTGGGACTGTGCACATCCCAGACACCATCCATGTTATGGAATATAGAACACATACATGGCAAGCATTGCACAGCACTGCTCACCCACAATAGTAACCCAGATGAGTGGATTGTGAATACAATACCCACCTGTTTTGCACCCCTGAGCCACACTGCAGACCATTGTCATGTGGCCTGATGTCAAGGTATACCCTTTGCCTAGCCTTGTACAGCCTTCTGCCACAGTCAACCACTACTCACCTGTGAAGCAATGAACCCATGCATGTCAGTACTGGCAAACCTGTGTCTCTGTGTGTGTGGAGATTAATGATTTGGAAGCCATTCACACTCACTACACCTCCCATTTCCATACTGAAACATGCCTTCTTATGTCAGTCACCTGGACATATCCTTTGGCAATATATTACCCCGATAACCTCTGTGGTGCATGTGATACTTGAGTAATACTGTAGTGTAGCAAACTAGATAGTTAGGAATTCTAATCCTAACCCTGCCAATTGTGATAATGTGTGTGAGTCCCTGAGAGAGTGTGGCAGTGTCGGCCTTGACATCTGTTTTTGTGGACAGGCACATGTACTACACCTACCGTCTCCATCTTTTATCACTGTTGCTGATGTTGCTCACCTTCAAATATACCTTTGGACAGATCTCCAACATGTAAGTTCTGTGGTGCATGCAATAACTGCATATAAATGTGATAGTAATACATAGTCAGGCAGGGGTTTGAAACACCATACTGGTATGTGTGTTATGCAAACATGCTTAGCTTGTACTCTCCTACCCCCTTCATTCCTTACTGTGTCTCTGTCTCTCACACTCCCTCTCTGGTGGATGTGGAGAAGTACACCTCCTTTGCTTAGGCAGCAGCTTGTGTTTTGTAAGTGATGCTCATGATCAGCTGATGGCCTCTGCATGAATTGCAGTCCACCACTAGCTGATTGCATGTGGAACAGCTGTGGTAACATTCCCATAGCCAATTGTATGGAAACACACTGTTGGCCCTTTTCATTCACTGTGAGCAGGATTTCATGTCTGTGTTTGGCAAACAGCATCACAGAGGGTAATGGGATATACCTCTTATAAAATACACTGTGGAGACAGGCCAACAAACAGGAGGGGGATGTTCCAGACATGACTACAGAATGTACATCTTGCTCGTCTGCATTTGAAGTAATGTTGGTTTAACAATGTTTGTGTGTATATGGCTGGTCTACATGATTTAATACCTGTCATGACGGTGTTATGTGGTTGAGGAAACTCCCACCTGTAGGGTATCTGCAGACTGGCCAGTGTTTGGAGTCTTAAGTGCATTGTGTTACTCACATATGACCGATCTTTAGAAATGCAGTATCATAGTCTGAGGATTATAGTCAGTACATGGTGATAGCCATGAGAGTTACTGACTTCATATCCCTCAGAAGCCATATGTCACAACAAACCCTGTTAAACCAGTAAATGTATCATGTGAGTATTGGCCCTGTGTTTGTGCCTCCAGCCACAACTCTGTCAACCTTTGTACATATGTCATGCAGTAAGAGGTGCATATGTTCAGTACACCATTATGTATTGACAGCATACCTAATAACAAGCCAGTGAGATATCAGACTGCTAGACATATATTGTATAGTAGGGGTTATATTTGTGGAAAAAAACCTGGACATTCTGTTGTAGTGTATACAGTAGTGAGGTATGTGTACTTATGATAATTAAATAAAAACACAATACCAAACAGAGGTAGAGCTAATAAATTATTTTACTGCACAATCAATCTGGTACCTCAGCAGTTTTGCCTTCAAAGTAAAATAATTTATTAGCTCTACCTCTGTTTGGTATTGTGTTTTTATTTCGTACTAGTGGATTTTTCTTCTGTATATATTATATACTTATGGTAATTGTCGATAGAGTGTGTATTGCAAATATGTATCTTGGCCTGTGTACAGACTGTGGTAGATGTCATCGTTCTTGGTCCTGTTCTGTCTGATGTTGCATCCAGTGTATGGTACCCTATTGGCTTACATGTTTGTAGGGCCAAACCCACACATGTCACACACTACAGCCAGGTATTGGAATACACTGTTGGCTCAGTATATGTTGTGTTAGTTTGTGAGTGGCACATATGAGGGTGGTGCTGATCAGACAGTCCATATACTGTAATATTAAGCACAGTTACCATATGTGACTGTGGCTGTGTTCACATTGGTTGTGGGTATGCACTTTCACACAGGTGTCTGTTACTCTGTGCTGTTGCATGCCTGTAGAGCCTGCTATATTTGCAGGTACATGTGTATTCTCCAATAAGAAATGTAGGCCAGTGTTGCGGCAGTCTGCCTGTAGCTTGCACAGTGCTTTGTGACATGCCTAGCAGCTCAATGTACTTATCCAGTGTGATGTTATGTCCAGATATTTGTCAGATGTACTGCTGCCGGGCCACCATAACTGTTGTGTATTTCTGACAAAGCAGTGGGATGCTGTACAGATGTATGTCACTGACTAGTGTGTAGTATGTGGGCTTGTGACCTCTGCTCCTCCAGTTATTATGTGTCAGGATAGACAGGAGTGTGTGAATGCATAAATTGTGTGAGCATATGTATTCCAGTATTTACGTGATATACCCATTTACATGTCTGTTAAAATCCACATTCTCAGGCTTGGTCCACATGTCTTGCACTAAGGGGTTCTGAGTATACCTCTGGATTGACCAGAGTGTGTCAGACTGTCCACATTTATTGGTCATATCTCTACTTTATTCCACAGGACCATTACTGTGATATTTGTTGTACTGTACTATGATGATCTTAAGATGTCTGTCAGTAACTGAAGGCATACATGTCAATATCAGATGTGATCTCCCACACACAACATGTCTGTTAAGACAATCCCTGTTACAGTAGCAACAGTCTACATTTATACCTGCAATACTTACATGACATCCTCTTGCACTAAGAGGTTGCGACTATTGGTGCTGAGGTATGATCCAACTCCATGTTCTGGACATATGTTAAACATATATATATATATATATATATATATATATATATATATATATATATATATATATATATATATATATATATATATATATATATATATATATATATATATATATATATATATATACATATATATATATATATATATGTATATATATATATATATATATATATATATATATATATATATATATACACATATATTTATAGATATCTACATATATATATATATATATATATATATATATATATATAGTCTATATTATATCCTCAAACGCTTAAAAAAGTGAACGCTGGTTGATCGAACTTATTTTTGCGAAACTGCAAAATATCGAAGCAGCAGAAACTCAAATTTTTTCCTAGGGAAAGAATTCGGTTGTTCGTATTTGTTGCTTCGGTATTTTCAGTGTTATGGTGGAAAGTTACCGGTAGGATTCAGGTAAGTGTGCGATTGTGTGGATGTGAGTGTTAGGGTGATTTAGGTGAGTTAGGGTTAGGGCTCGGGTTAGGTGTGTATGCGACTGAGTGGACATGAGGGTTAGGGCGGATTTAAGTTAGTTAGGGTTAGGGAGTGGGTGAGGTGAGTGTGCGATAGTGACGGACCTTAGGGTTAGGGTTTGGGTTAAGGTAAGTGGGTAGTTAGTGGTGTGTGCATAGTTTAGTGTAGGGTTAGTTATCACATTCTAGGTGTAAGTGTGTGGATTTTGGTTTGTTTCGTGTGCTTGTGTTGTGTGTATGTGTTTTGGATCAGCGATTTTTTCCTGGGAAAAAATCGCTGATCTGACAGTTCGAGATTGTAAGCTTTGCTTTAATTAGGTCGATCAATCAGCGTCGCTTTTTAAGCGTTTGATGATATAATATAGACCCTATCCATATATATATATATATATATATATATATATATATATATATATATATATATATATATATATATATATATATATATATATATATATATATATATATATATATATATATATATATATATATATACATATATATATATATATATATATATATATATATATATATATATATATATATATATATATATATATATATATATCTATATATGGGTTACCTTCATAACATCGACAGACCATTTCATTGAAACCTATTTCACTGACATATCATTTCACTGACAACTAGGAAATGCAGGAATTTAAGGGAAATAAAAGGGATTTGTCCCCCTCCACAATGTAGTGTGACCCTAGAGTTAGTATATATAGTTAGGGGAGGCTGTACTTCTTGTGTTATTTTCTTCTTTTAAACCAAAATAGGTGGGGGGCTTCACCCCCCCAACTATATATACCAACTTTATTGTCCAACTACATTGGGGAGGGGGACAAAT
>NC_056737.1:1432147826-1432152826 GCF_019279795.1 Protopterus annectens
CATGCATAGATATTCCCATTAACCCAAAATACCAGATATGGAACAGTTGTATAGCAAACAGAACACATGCATATAAGGAACCACAGTGGCCATTACAACAGCATGAAGGTACACTGTGGGAGTATTTCAACATGGCACATGCATATAAACAAATTTCAATTTTTATCAAACAATAGGACATATGTCCCAACAGTAAATTGAATTGTGCACATACCCGTTGAGTTGTGTATTTAGATTATTGTTGCAGATATGGTAGGGGGGAGAGAAAGATGTCAATTAACAACTTGTATATCCATGTAGTTCTTAATACATTCGTAGTCAGTGCTGTAATCTGTACCTTACAGGTATTATTACACTCCCCTATGGCCTTAGTTTGGACAGTAGTATGTTTGTAGACAACTATGTATGTGAACTGAGTTTTACCTGCAATATATACCTCTTACCTGGTATACCTGTGGAGGTATTTTTTTGTTAAAACTACCTGACTGCTTCTATGCATATTCCCAGATTCCAGGTTGATGTTATGCAAATACCTCTCAGTCTCTTATTGCACACACTCTGGGCAAGTCCTGAAAAGATGCAGGTGAAACCGGGACATATTTTGACTTTTGCCCTCATAAACCTTTGGTGAGTTGCTACAACAGATTTGTTTTCATATACATTTTCTGAATATTTACAGGTCTGACAGTCAGTTATATGTCATTAAATGCTGCCTAAATGTCAGAGACCATTACACTGATTTCCCAGGTGGAGAGGGTAACAGGCAGCAGATAAGGGCCAATTATTTGAACATTCTGGACAAATCTGTACAGTTGAGGGGTATGATTCTGCATACAGCTTACTACCAGTCCCAGGATTCGAACAATGGCTGTGTGTGCTAAAAATGCAATAGTATATGTCTCAGTTGAGTGTGCTATTTGGATTATGTTGTCCATCCCTTCACTGTTTTTGGTCTAAGTCTCTCTCAGTTGTACAATATGACCTTGTGATTACAACAGTCATATACAGACATTCCTGCACATTTTATTTATGTAGCACAGTGTGGGTAACAGTGCTTAATACCACAGTACTATTAAGAGAATGCAACACTACATTACCATATGATACCAGAGTAAACATAATCAGTCCAGGAGTTAGACCTTTATTGCCAAGCTGTTACCTTTTTATTTACATACAACCTATACAAGACTCTTCTTGCCATATTGTCTGGTTTATTCAGTACATGTCATACACAATACAGGTTTTATACTGGCAATTAACTTTCTACTACTTTTGGATTTATTTCTTATGAGGAGTACATGAAAGATTATTACTAACCTGCCTCCCGGCACAGCCTCTGCAGCCTACAGGCATGGGCTTTCTGATTCACAGCCCACTCTTCTGCCGCTGTCAAAGACATAAAAGGAATATTTAGCCATACCTATCCATAAAATATATGAGCTGGCAATTATTAAACAGGTAGTAGAATGATACTTACACACAGCTGGGACATCACCCCTCTGCCTAGCTTCTTGGATCCACTGATCCAAGAGCTCCCTCTTCCTCCATTTCAGGTTGGTATAGTGATGCCTGACCTGCTCACCAGTTCGAGGGAAGCCAGTATCACTGGTGAGGTCATGGGCGAGATGGTTCCAGACTTCTGCTTTATATTGGGAACCCTGGTACTGACCCTGCAGCAGTCTCTGTTCATGGTCTTTTATCAGGAGTCCTGCCATGACATTGGACTCCTGGATACCCCAGGGCTGAGATCGGAAGCACAATCTTTCTCTGACACCAGCCATAGTGCCTACAGGAGGCAGCTGCAACCAGTTATAAGATGTATTCCCACCTGTGGGTTTTAAATAGGGATGATTTTCCGCACTTTGCTGTGATTGGATGGTTTTGAAAATGCTAGGCTATGGGCAAACCTGCTTACCTAAGGTTGGCATTGCTTAAAGGGCTATACCAATGGGCAGATCGATTTAGCTGGACTACACATTGCTTACATCTAGTAAGCAGAGGTGTGCAATACTTAGCATTGCTTATTTTTAAACTTGCACACTATTTGCTGTTTGGCATTGACTTATCATTCATTACATGTTATATATTTGTTTGGTATCCATGATTCAAGTGTACGTACACTGTATGGGGTACTTGTGTTTATTTCAAGATTTAACCACTTTATTACAATGACACTTCACATCTGGACTTAATGCAGTACTCCAGTTCACATATATATGTTATGTAGTAGGTTATACAACATAAAACTGTTTATAGATTCCTTTCACATGTAAATTGTGATTTTGCTATAGTGAGGATCTGTTTGGGTATACCTCATCGTTTTGTACAGCTGTGATGGCTTACTGGTTAACTGCTGTGACTATAGTGTACAGGGTCCTGGGTTCAAGACCTGCAAGGGCTGTTTATTTTGTTGCTGGGCAGAACAGGGGCTGTTGGATACAGAGTGATTAAGGCACTTTTAAGCAGTTGTAAATGGGTTTGTGCAGGTTTGCGCAATGGTAAACAATGCTAACTTCCGGTTAAATATGCTTACAGAGAGTTAACTTCAAAATTGCTTAACCTGTGTGCGCACTGCTTACCCTCATGCAAACAGGCTTAAACCCACTTACTACTGCTTAAAAGTGCTTACTCCTGCTTACCCCCGCACTAATTTAGAAATAAATCAAGCATGGGTCTTGGGAAAATGGTAGATTTGGACACTCTATAGATTTATCTTTCATTACACATTATAACTTCATTTAGTATCCCTGACTCATGTGTATGTATACCATATGGGGCACTTGTATTTATCTGTGGATTACTAGTGTAACAGGATTTGTTTTAAACTAACGTTTCTGACGGAGTTGGTGTCTGAAACTCAAATGTATGCCATTATTTAACTACTTCAATCCTGATATCATCCCAGTGATTTCCCAGGACAAATGGGGTACAGGCCAACTGTATGGACAAAAAATCTGAACATTCTGCAAAGATTTGTGCAGTTGGGAGTTATGCATCCCCCTATGAGTGTTCTCACTCATTGTAATTACCGAATAGCACTTCTTGAGTGCAGTGACATGTGTATTGTGAGAGCTCTGCTCTCAGATATACCCCCTGCACTTGTCCATGCTCTGTGCCTGTTTAGGAGCAGAGGCAGTGCACCTTCATTACTATGCATGGCGCGCTGCCGTGCTGCTCTTAAATGGTTGTTTCCATGCAGGAATAAGCTATTCCTGCACGGAACCTTACTGAATCCCAGGGTGGGACTCGTCTTATAGTAGCGCTTAACTGATTTGTATAGAATATCAGAACATAATCATAGTGGTCCATTCACTAAATGTTTATTATAAACACTTTTTCATTTTTTCTTTCTTTTTTTTATGAAAAAGTTTATTTAAAACAAACATAACTTTTCTTCTTGATTTTGAATACTGAGGCCAATAGAATGAAGAGCATTAACATTGTTTCATAACGGTGACACAATGCAATGTTGAATTACATTTAATTGTATAAAATAGATCACTTTTTTGTTTGTTTACATTTAGTTAATTGCTGATATTTGTCGCTTATAGTTGCCAGTGCACAAGAAGAAGAGGAAGAATGAGAAAGACACTGACACCACTGCAACTCAGGAAATGGATAATGCAATTCATGTATTTCAACATTTTCAATTTATGTGTTTTATTTATATATTTATTTATTTATTGCATTTAACTGGGAAAGTCTACTGGGCCTACGTGAGCCCATTTTCAGTTGAGGCCCGAGGCATACTCTCAACTGTACAGATTTTCACAGAATGTCAAGATTTTTGCCATATATTGTTGGTGTATTCCTCCTGAAAGCTGTACATTTCTGACAAATAGCTGAGGATTGAAGTAATTAAATAATGACAAACTTTTGAGTTTTAGACTCCACATCATTCAGTAAATTCATGCTAATGCAAAACCTATTATTCTATCAACTTTCTAAGTTTGTAAGAGCAATATTTAAAATCTGTCCCTGTTTGTCCCCCCATCATTTTAGGCTTTATCCAGATTTTTTGCTCTAAGAGGTTGAGAGGTATGGCCCGGGGAATAAAGCTCCACATAACATTAATAGTACATACAAGAAAAAGCACAATATACAGTGTATATATACAGTCTCATTGCATGGAAATAAATATTAAACACAATGGTACAGGTTATTTGCAAGAATTACACATCAACACTGTGTACAATATAATAATTGAGGGTGGAGTTAGTCAGGTAGGGTAGCAGTTTTGATTGTTACTTGTTGGAGTTTTGTAGGCATGAGCAGTTAATTCAGCAAGTTAGAGAGAACTCCATAGTAGTGATATTATAGAGGGATATAGTAGTGGATCAGGTGTTAGGAGGTACTATTTTGGCACAAGTACTTTGCCAGAGAGAAGGGAGGCGTGATCTGAGAGACTTCTTAATGAGAGCAGGATTACTGATGGTACTGATAGAAGGTGGAAGGGCATTCCATAGTTTTGAGACAGTAAAAGACGACAGCATTTGGCCAGCTGCAAGGTTAGGTTTTTGAACTTGTAGAAGGATGATATGCCTGGTCTGAGAAATATACCATCCCATCCATTCTTCAATGAAATAGGGAACACCCTTAGGGTACTAGAAATACCATTAGCTGCATGTATGGGTATTATCATAACTGCAACAGAATGAGGTGTTTAAGACGGTAGCTATTGTTATTAAACATACTACATTTTGAACAAATTTCCAGAATAATATGGTAAACTCCAATGATGTAGTTCTAGTGCTGTGTTCTTTAATGTAACTTATACCTGTGTACACTCCTCACCTAATTTTCAGCTTCACAAAAGACAATTGTATCTCCCACAACATGTGTTTATTGTTTAATATAGTGAATGCAAGCCATCTGTCAGGTTGTACAAATAGCATTTTTTGCATCACATCATTTTGACCTATGACCACCTATCATAAGACATTCCATTGGTCAGTTTTACTGAACAGTACCTTGATATTGCAACCTGGAAATGTACTAGA
>NC_056737.1:1432155326-1432165326 GCF_019279795.1 Protopterus annectens
CTTCCATCCCCCAGAACCTTGCCTACTGACTCCAATACTGACACTCAGTAAGCCTAAGCCTAGTCATTGTGAATACAAAGGACAAAAGCAATCCTGGACTGGCTTAGAAATTTTAAGACCCTTTTATTCCTACACAGAAATCCTGAGCAGCACTTCCATTCCATTATGAGAGCTGGGTGATAGAGCGAGGGGTCAGTTGCCTTATAGGTTTATACATTTATAGGTGTTTACTAGGCTAACAACCACAAGGGCCTTTTTAAGCCTAGCCATGCATCCCAAATCTCTGAAAAGTTCTGATACCCTTGAATAGTGTAAGCATGGGCCTGAAAGGTAAACCATTTACAGGTTACCTATTTGCATTAGAGACATAGGTGCCAAACCAGGCATGAATTTCTGGTTTCCCATCCAATTGTCCAAGTTGCACTTGAGTTGCGTTAGGGAAGAACTCTACTTCACATGGATGGGGAGCCTGTTCCATAGATGGAGTAGTCTGTGAGATACATAGTTATCTCTACCATCAGGTCCTATTTATATCACAGGCAATGTTTACGACTTTAGAATGGGTAATTCTGGAACTGTTTGTTTTGTGGATATGCAGGGGGTCCATCAGAGTGGGGTCTGACAATGCTCTGTATGCCAGGCATAGATCTTCCCTCAAAGGCCTGTAGGAGGCAGAATACAGGGATAGGGCCTTGAGGTGGTCTGCATAGGACATATTACTTATGCCCTGTATTCTTTCAGTAAGTAACCTCTGTAGACGTTCCAGTTGTTGGGTATGCCTGGTTAGGTACATAGCAAGAGAGTCATTGTACTCAATAATAGGTCTGATGAATGCCGAATACAGTGGAACGATGACTTCCTTGGACTTAGATGCCGTACCTTTATTTATAAGTTGCGCAACATAGAATAATCTCCTCACCACTGTAGACACATGATGATCAAAGGCTAGATTACTATGTGTGTCCCTAAGTCCCTGACTACTGGGTCAACTATAAGGGGTGTGTTGTCAATATGCTAGTTACCAGGGAAGGATGACTTACCAAAGGTTACTATTATGCATTTCTTGGCATTTAGTTTTAGTCCATGTCTCTGAGACCAGTTGTTTGGCTGTGTCAGCTCCTCCTGGAGAACATTTGTTTAAGTGTGAGATTCAATGACAGCTCCTAGTTTGCAATCATCTGCAAATTTAGCCTGCCAGCGACCACTGAGACTGGCCTTGACTTCTGAGAAGCAAATGCCAAAAAGGAGCGGCCCAAGGACTGATCCCTGAGGAACTCCACTTGTGACTGGCCTTTTTGTAGATGTGGACTCCCCAACTGTAACTTCCTGGGTTCTGTCTGTGAACCAGTTGGCCTTCCACTGGGTGACATACAGGTTTGTACCTAACTTTTGAGTCTGTCAGCAATGACTGAGTGAGGTACTGTGTCAAATGCCTTGGCCAGGTCAAGGTAGGCAGTGTGAATGATTTTGCCCTCATCTATTGCTTTGGTGACCTTCTCAAAGAAGTACAAAAGGTTGAGTAGGCATAATCTGCCCTTGATGAAACCAAACTGGGTTGGGTCCAGTGTCTGGAGGTTTCCTATATCTCTGTTGATAATTTCCATGATAATTCTTTCCATAGCTTTAGATATAAGACTAGTGAGACTTATGGGTCTGTGGTTTCCAGGGTCTGTAGATGGCCCACCTTTGTGCAGAAGGATGACGGTTGCCTTTCTCCATTCATGAGACATGAATCCTGTTTGGAGGATACTGTTAAATAGTAATTCCAGAGGCCCTGATAGGTCATGTTTCGTGCTATTTAGAAGGCATCCTGGGATAATGTCTGGGCCCATTGATGCAGTGTTCTTGGTCTTAGAGAGAGCATTAAGGACCTGTTCACTAGTGATAGTAAGGTGAGTTATATTTGATGATATTTACTGAGGGAAGGTTGAGGGGGAAAGAGGAGTAAAGATAGAGCTGAATGTATCAGCCAGGAAGTTTACTTTATCTTCTGCTTCAGTATAGGTGGCTCCATTTACAATGAGCTCTGTACACAACTGTGTATTGTCTTTGAGGTTGCTAAAGAATGCTTTATGGTTGTACTTGGCCTGGGAAGTCAAATTTACCTCAAATTTGGCTTCAGTGACTTATCCTATCCCCACTGGGTTCAACTCCCTTCCCCTCAGTGGCTCCTCCTAGCCTATTATTGCTGTCTACTTTTGGGAAGTGTGCCCCCCACATCCTGAATTTCCATCAGTTTTACTGGTGTTGAGCAGCATGATAACATGGTCTCAGCTGTCTCATATTCTGCTGGGTAGTAGTCATGCTAGGTGTCACCCATGTGGCAAGCCAAAGCCCACCGTCCCCCAAGAAGAGTGATTCAACAATGGTCACTCACTCCTGTGCTGCATGGCCAGCTCCTACAGGTACCACGGCCACTACTAAGACTAGGGTCTCCCATAGTGTAGTCAGAGATTTATCCCTTTATACTATAGGGTTTATTTCACTTTGTTTGCAAAGAACTTAATGATTTCATTTTTTTCTATTCTGTTTGCACTAACATAAATTAAACATTGACTGTTCATTTTTCTTTGTAAAATCAAGCACCTTGCCTCAGGCTAAATTACTCTGAGCTTGTATTTAACTGGGTTGCTCATTTTTTTCTCCCTCTCAGACAGTTAACTTTCATCTAGTCCTGGTGCCCCATCCTATGTCAGATCTACCTACCCCTCCTAATATTCCCCATATTGATCCACCATGGTCTGAACTGACAAGGATAATTATGGCATTCCAGGACCATATGTCATCCTTTCTGCTATGTGAGATTGAAATGACCTAACCTCATTTCTCCCTCACCCATTTGTCCATGATACCCTAGGTTTACTCCTCTATATGGACCATTCCTCCCCACAGGGAATGTCTAGATCAATTCCCTCCCCCACCAGGAACGACATTTCCATACTTCCCTGCCAGCACATCAGACACTTAAGCTGCTCATCAAACTCAGGTTACCTGGACCATACTTAGGGCATTAGCTCTCTACACAGTGGCACTGTAAGGATCTGCTGAGCAAAACATGACAAATGTCAACTACACAATTGTTGTTTTCCACAAGAAGGCATTCTTAGTGTTGTTTTCTCATGTGCACTGATAGTGATTTGTTTAATTAGGGAGGTTTTTACATTCTTCACATTTGTGTGAATGAGGAGTTTGTATATATAAATATGTTTGGAGGGTATGGGAGACTTGCTCCCCACACAGAGGTCTACTATGGGACTTGCACTCTACAATAAACATTTAAATATGAGTTTTGAATTGGGCTGATTTCCTGACCTGTTCTTCTCAGCAATTTTACTCCTTACTGTGTTGTAGCTCAATGCAGAGTCATTCTAAGCATTCTTAACTGCTCATTATATGATGTGCAGGTGTGTGAAAATTCCAGACATGGAAAGGAAAGCTGTATGATGGACCTGTATGTAGAAAATAATGTTCAGTTGCTATGTTCTATAACAACAACATGAGGCTATTATTATTAATATTATTATTACTATTATTATTATTATTATTATTATTATTATTATTATTATTATCATCATGCTGTTTTACGTGTATTTTTGGTTTTACTACTAAAACTAACAGTATAGACAAAGTCACTGATAAGTGATTCTTTTTGTTCTGTATTAGTTTTTGCCCTCAGATTTCATTGCTATAATGCACTTACCCTACAGCTTTTCTCAAGATCTTATTGCTCCCTTTGCATCATCCTGTGGCACCCTGCCCCAGTGCCACACATCCAGTGACAGTTCTGGAAGCCTCTCCTAACACCTCCGGACTTCTTGCATTATAGGCTGGGGTCAGCACAGATGCTGAGGGTATCCTGTGGTATCTGGCCAGCATACTATCTGCTGAGGGGAGGTATTCTTAACTTAGTGGCCTATTCTACTCTTCCACTTCCCAGGACAACCCTACACTCATAGCAACTGAAACATGCTAGGATGTCTGCCAAATGTGCAGATGCATGCAGAAATCCACAGCAATAAGTAAAACCTGTCCCTTCCTATAGAAAATAACACTAGAATAATTTTTTTATTAAACAGATTAAATTTAGCCAGAGGTGCGTGGGTTTTCCCATTGCTTAGCTATGCATACTGTAGCTCAAATAGCACAAGAAGATAAATAGCAAGATACATTCAGTAGAAGCAGTACTGCAATAGTGTAGTGTTCAGAGCATTTGCTTTGTGAGCAGGCATTCCCGGATCAATCTTCACTGTAGTATATTCCATTTTCCATGTGAAACCAATTCATGAACATTTTTTTTGCTGTATAACCTACTAAATAACATATATCTGTGAACTGGAGTACTGCATTAAGTGCAGATGTGAGGTGTCATTGTAATAATGTGGTAAAATCCACAGATAAACCCAAGTGCCCTATATAGTATACGTACGCATGAATCAGGGATAGTAAACAAAGCTATAATGTGTAATGAATGATACATCCATGCCATACAGCAAATAGTGTAAAAAATGTATAAAGTGTCCAAATCTACCACTTTCCCAAGACCCATGTTTCATTTCTTTCTAAATTAGTGCAGGGGTTAGCGGGAGTAAGCACTTTTAAGCAGTAGTAAGTGAGTTTAAGCCTGTTTGCCGGCAGTAAGCAATACCTACACAGGATAAGCAATTTAGAGGCAAACTGAGTGCAAGAAAATGTAACCGGAAGTTAGCATTGCCTCCCATTGCGCAAACCCATGCAAACCCACTTACAACTGCTTAAAAGTGCCTTAATTTCTCTGCATCCAACAGCCCTTGTTCTGCCCAGCAACAAAATAAACATCCCTTGCAGGTCTTGAACCCAAGGCCCTGTACACTATAGACACAGCAGTTAACCAGTAAGCCACCACAGCCGTATGTAAAATTGAGGTATACCCAAACAGATCCTCGCTAAAGCAAAATCACAATTTATATGTTAAAGGAAACTATAAACAGTTTTATGTTGTATAACCTACTAAATGACATATATATGTGAACTGAAGTACTGCATTAAGTCCAGATGTGAGGTGTCATTGTAATGTTGTTGTTGTTGTTGTGTCTTTCGGCTTTTCTCGGTTAGGGGTCACCACAGCAGAACTCCGGTCTGCTAATGATTGGCAGTAGATTTTTACGTGCCGAGTTGCCAGCTCTGATGCGCAACCTTCAATGAAGGTACGCCCATTCACGCATGTCTCCACACAGAAGACGCTCTAGCTGAGAATTGAACAGGACAATGTCGTACTGTGAGGCGACAACGCTACCACAGCACCACCACCACAGTACTTGAGGTGTCAATGAGGTGTCATTGTAATAAAGTGGTGAAATCCCCTGATTAACACAAGTACCCCATACAGTGTACTTACACATGAATCACGGATGCTAAACAAATATTTAACATGTAATGAATGATAAATCAATGCCAAACAGCAAATAGTGTGCAAATTTAAAAATAAGCAATGCTAAGCATTGCACACCTCTGCTTACCAGGTGTAAGCAATGCGTAGCCCAGCTAAATTGATTTGTCCATTAGTATGCCCCTTTAAGCAATGCCAACCTTAGATAAGCAGGTTTGCCCATACCTTAGCATTTTCAAAACCATCCAATCATGGCAAAGTGTGGGAAATTGGCCCTATTTAGACCTCACAGGTGGGAATACATCTCATAACTGGTTGCAGCTTCCTCCTGTAGGCACAATGGCTGGTGTCAGGGAAGGATTGAACTTCCGAGCACAGTGCTGGGCATCCAGGAGTCCAAGGTCATGGCAGGACTCCTGGTAAAAGACAATGAAGAGAGACTGCTGCAGGACCAGTTCCAGGGTTCCCAATATAAAGTGGAAGCCTGGGACTGCCTCACCCATGACCTCACCAGTGCCACTGGCATACTTTGAACTGGTGAGCAGGTCAGGCATCACTATGCTGACCTGAAACAGAGGAAAAGGGAGCTCTTGGATCAGTGGATCCAAGAAGCTAGGCAGGGTGATGTGCCAGCAGTATGTAAGTACTCATTCTACTACCTGTTTAATAATTGGCAGCTCATGTATATTATGGATGGGTATGGCAAAATATTCCTGTTATGTCTCTGATAGTGGCAGCGGAGTGGACTGTGAATCAGAAAGCCCATGCATGTAGGCTGCAGAGGCTGCATCACGAGGCAGGTTAGTAATAATCTTGCATGTACTGTCATAAGAAATAAATCTAAAAGTAGTAGAAAGTTAATTGCCGGTATAAAAATTGTATTGTGTATGTGATGTACTGAATAATCCAGACAATATGGCAGGAAGAGTCTCATATAGGGTCTGTGTAAATAAAACTGTAACAGCTTGGCAATAAAGCTCTAACTCCTGGACTGCTTTTGTTTACTCTGGTATCATATGGTAAAGTAGTGTTGCACTCTCTTAATTTTACTGTTGAATTAAGCACTGTTACCCATACTGTGCTACATAAATATAATGTGTAGGGATGTTTGTATATGACTGTTGTAATTACAAGGTCATATTGTACAACTGAGGGAGACGTAGACAGAAAACAGTGAAAAGATACCCAACAAAATGCAAATAGTACATTCAACTGTGACATAAACTGTTGTATTTTTATCACACACAGCCATGGTTCGAATCATGGGAGTGGTAGCAAGCTGTATGCAGAATCATATGCCTCAACTGTATAGATTTTGTCAGAAAGTTCAAATAATTGGATTACATTTCTTGTCTGTCACCCTGTCCCCCTGGCAAATCAGTGGGATGATCCCAGAAGTTTATGCAGCAAATAATGACATACAACTGATTGTCAGACATCAAAACCATCATAAATATACCTATAAGAACAAACCTGGAATATCTGTGCATGCTGTTATACCTAATCCTGGAATGTGTTGACTATTACTAACCCACATATGTTTTAAAACTGAAACACCATAGCACATTTGGGAAGGCCGGTCCTAGCGGATGCACCTCTCCCACCTCATCTGGCCATGACATGGGGTACCAGCACTTCTGGGGCCCACCCCGGGACTTCCTTGTATACTGGTCCTGCACCACCTTCAGGTGGAACCAGCTCAGGGGATGGGGCTTGCCCCCCCCGGGAGCAGGCACTGGCAGGAAACTGTCACCCGCTGTCAGGTCCAGGGTCTGGTGTGTAGCAAGCTCTGCAGGGAGTTCGGAGATCAGCTATGCCAGCTTCAGGGCCTTGTGGTGCATTTAGAGGGTCAGCCTGCCCCTCTTACCCAGCCCTCAGCACAGCCACCTTTGAGGCCGTAAAGGTGCAGTAGTGACTGCACAACGGTGGGTGCTTCATTCCCACTGGTTCCATTTGGGGGCTCATGGGCATCTGAACTCCAAACAGCCTTCCCCATCCAAGGTGTTTATACCCCACATGTGTCATATACCACCCCTGTATGCTATCTTGTCTGTCTTGTCTGTCATCCTACCCAACCTACCTCCCCAAATATACCAACTATCGTTCCCCAACATCCCACTCTCACTTTAAAAAGAAAAAGGCAATCTGTTCCTAAAAAAAAATCTCACCCCATACATAGCTGTCCATTTCGCACACATGTCCACTGGACACGTAATCTGGTCTTATTGGCTTCACAACATATTTTTTGTTGTCCTCACCCCTCTCTCAGGGGTTTGAGGGTCCAAATCTACCTCCAAGTCAGTGTATATGCACAGCTGGTGCTGTAGAAGAAATGGGGCAGCTATGGACCTACCCTACACCTATCCTGCACATCCCTAGCTATTTTCCCTATTGTCTTTCCCTCTTTGTGCCCTTTTTCACCACTTTCCTATCACTCCTTTTTCTTTTCTTTTAAAGAAATTAGCATGGGGGTAAACAGGAGTAAGCACTTTAAAGCAGCAGTAAGCAGGATTAAAAACCACCACAATGAAAAAACACAAAATAGATAAAAAAACACAAACCAGTGACATCCAAAAATTGTTTATTGCTCCTGATGTCTCAGCTACAAGCCTTCAAGGAAGTAGGATTAAGCCTGTTTGCGCAGGGGTAAGCAATGTGCACACAGAATAAGTAATTTTGACGCTAACTTTCAGATAGCATTTTTAACTGGAAGTTAGCATTGCTTACTGTGACGCAAACCCACTTACAACTGCTTAAAAGTGCCTTAATCACTCTGTAGACAACAGCCCTTGTTCTGCCCAGCAACAAAATAAGCAGCCTTTGCAAGTCTCAAATCCAGGACCCAGCACACCATAGCCAAAGTTATTTACCACTAAGCCATGTCAGATATAAATAACTCTGATGTTTTCTCAAACATATCATCCAGCACACTCATTCAACAGTAGAGGAAATGCATTTATATATGTAGATGTATATATATATATATATATATATATATATATATATATATATATATATATGAGAACACAACAAATACATATATGACCAAAGGCACCATTAAATGGGGGTGATCTGCCTTGCAACATAATGCCAACACTTGAAGTCTCATACCCAGGACCCTACACAATATAGCCACAAGAAGTCAACAATAATCCATCCCACCTGTACGATGTTAGGATGGTATCAATAAGATATCATGCAGAACAGCCTGTCTACCATAGGGAATGTACAATGTGGAAGCAGTAAACATTCCAGTGATACATATACACACACACATATATGCAGATACACACACACACACACACACACACACACACACACACACACACACACACACACACACACACACACACATATATATATATATATAGAGAGAGAGAGAGAGAGAAAGAGATAGATATAGATATATATGTATATACACATACACACACACATATACATATATTACTACTTATAAATATATATAGGAAGACACATATTTAGAGGGAGCACAGCATATTGAACAGTCAGTATTTCTACAGTTACCACCTTTTAAAATGGACAGTGTTTGAGTCTCTCATACAAAAGACAATTATTGCATGAAACATATATCCACAGAGAAGTCAAAGGATATGACACCACACACAAGTTTGCATACATAAGAATTGTTTACTTGTGTACTATTTCAGTTGTATATGCCATGTCATATAGCTGTTAGGTGTTTGAAATACATAATAACTGAGTAATGCAACTCTCAAGCAAAACATTTTATACAGTAATCTGACAGCATAACATATGTTGCTGTCCAGGCCAAGGCCTTCAGTTAGTACAACAGTAAATAAACACTGGCCAGAAGATAAGAATCAATCAACAGTAAGTAATGCAGATGTAGTTCAGCAGCCTCCATTTACACGCTGTACTCAACCCCTAGGGGGAAATGAATTAAGCTGTCACAATGAAGAAGTATCTGTTACATAACAATGCTTAACTTAAAACATCACTATCACACTGACAAACAGAAAAGTCTGTAAGACAGATAGCCCACCAATGTCCCCAAGGTGAAATGTATGAATATGTACAGCCATATACCTTAAGGTGTCTTACTACTGATATCCCTCATATATTGTAACAGCCCAGGTTATATATGGTGCACACCCCTCCCTCATAGAATAACTTTCAGGGGCATATAACAGTGTTACATACACTGACGTCTGGACTGTACAAGGACACACATGTTTTGTCCAGCTGTAGCCCACATATATATGTACCCCACCCCACAATATGTGAGCCAACCACAACATCACTGGAATGATGGCAGGAATGGCAGCACGACATAATCATAGGCCACTACTTAACCTCTTACTGCATGACATATGGACAAAGCCTGGTATACAGGTGGAGGACAGAGGCTGGAACACAGGGCCATATTTGCAATATTGTTGTTATACATCTAGAAAGTTGCTGGTGTTACAGGATTGGTTGCAACATACACTTATTCAGGAATATGAAGTCAGAAACACAAATGGATGTAGCCATGTACTGATAGCACTCAACAGACAGAATGCCAGTGATATATCTGAGACAAGACCTGTGTGCTGGACAGACAAAACATAACAGCCAATCCTCTGACCATCATGTAGATAGGCCCACAGTTGA
>NC_056737.1:1432167826-1432217826 GCF_019279795.1 Protopterus annectens
CCACAAATTGTTGTAGAATATGATATATGTCCCAACAGTAGGTCTGCTGTAGACATACCCGTTGAGTTGTGTGAGCAGATTGTTGTTGCAGTTATGGTGGGGCGGGACAGAGATTTGCATTAACAACTATTATATCCTTGCAGTATGAGGTCCTCAGACCTGTTTCACTCTTTATGTCTTTCAGGCACAATGTCTCAGGACAGACTTCTGATTTACACACCCCAGGAGAATGATGTAATCATCACATACCTGGTGCAGCACTACCAAACCCTGTTTGGTCATAAAGCCCATGATCTGCAGGAGAGGACAGCCCTGTGGATAGATCTTGTCCACAAGGTAAACAATGTCAGCCTGCATAACCACAGTTATGAGCATGTCCGACATCACTGCACTGATCTACTCCACCATGCCCGTCAGCATGCTGCTGCAGTTAGAGGGGGCCAGCTTGCAACAGTGGTGGGGGGGGTCATGCCATCCAGCTCTTGCAACACATGTTGAGCTCCTCAGCAGCCTCAGGGCACCTGCCCACCAGCAAACACAAGACCCGGTGGATAGCATAGTGGAGGTGGCTGAGTAGTGTGCAGGTAAAGCCACAGGGCACTGTTGCCTATCCATCTGCATCCATAGTGTTTAATCATGCATATGTGAGATGAAATATATATAGTTTGTTGCTGCGTTGTAGTAATAAACAGATGTGCATAATCATAATCAGTAGTATTGTGGATTTGTATTGTTGATGCACTGTAATGCTACTCCCACCCTGTACCAATGCCACAGGTGTGGCTACTAACATCACATCTCTCACACAACTATGTAGGCCCCTCTGGTATACCTCTGGGACAGCAGTCTGTAGCTTGTGAGTATGGTATTTGTTCAGGTTTGCCAATACACCGGTCATGTTATGGCCATGGTATATTTCATGCACACATTTAACACACCTACCCATAATGCATGCTGTACATGTTCACATATTGTTGCTGTTAGCTGCACTGCATCACAGTGGTCACCATGGTGGCATATCTAAAGGGTAGGTAAGAGTCTTGCAATATAACTAACAACCTGCCATTGCAAGGTGTCTGAACAGAGATGAACATAATGGTGGGACAAATGGTCTACAGTAGGGACATGTATGAAACATTACCATTATACAATGCTATAGCTGTGTATAAACCACTATTACAATGGCAACTGTTACAGCTCTACACTACGGCATATCACAATACTGAATTCCACAACCCTTACAACCTGCAATGTGGTCCTAACATGAGCAATGTATGCGTAATATGGAATTCTATGTTAGGGCAGAAAATATGGGGAATACATACCTTCACAAACACTGGAAGCATATGTGTGCATACACTCCAGATAACATATTGTGGAAGAAGCTTTTGAGGTACTGACAACATGCATTCTTTGTGAGTTTGGACCTTCCAGCAAGTACAGGTCCTCAATGTCACACCAAAATATGGTCTGCTGTCCAAGACGTTTGGCCATCAAATGTGCCCACTTACCTGCAACAGAGGCAGCCATGGCTTGCACACATATTACAAGCCATGGTATGGATCCCATACCCAACAGGTAGCACCCAGGAGTTGTACATGTAGCCTTTCCTTACCAGTGAGTATACCATGGCAAACAGTGCAGACAGTCATGTATGTGGCGAGGATGTATGGGACAGGATTAATGTAGAAAATAAACAGATGGCCATCCATGACAGATGATGACACATGTTGCAAACCGGTCATGCAGGCTGCCTAGTAACATGCCACAACACTGAGGGAATTGCAGGAATGTCTAGCAAGTACTGGCTGTGCAGTACCTGTGTTGGCAATAGCCTGGACTCTGCATAAGTGTGGCCCATGGGTTAGGGTAATCAGATGGGTCAGTTGTACCACAGGAAACATCATCCAGGCCTCTCTACAGGTAGTGTATGCATAACAGCAAAAGCCTCCAAAAGGCATGCATTGCAATGTGTACTGGTATACCAAGACCATGTTGGAAACCTACAGACAGTATCAATTAAGATACATGTGCTGTACAACCAACACCTCACCTCACCTCAGGCTCACCACCTCCATCTGTACCTTGCTGGTGCCACTGTACACCTGTATGTTTGCCATTCATTAGCAGGGACTAGGCCAGTACACATGGTTTTCAGAGTTTGGGACACTGTAAAATGACACACATGTGTAGGCCATAGTTGTCAAGCATCTGCAAAAAGGCTAAGGATGGGGGGGGGGTCATCCTGAAACACAACAGTGCACTGAAGCAATGATTCACAGCTCACTAAGAATGTCTGTATCTGCACACAGTCAAGGTCATGAATTGTGGCAGACGTAACCCTGACTCCACAGCAGTAGTGACAGCACTGTGTGACCTCCATGGGCTGTGCACATGAGTTGACTCTGCAATCATGCAGAGTTGGGGGACATTTGTAGTGCAGAGTGACCACATACTGGCAAATGCAGATTGTCCATGCTAGTATACCTCTTCCAGGAATAGTGACTTCTATAGTACACATAACAGTTAGTGCAACAAACCATCATGATAAGAGTGTGCACACATATGCACCGACAAATTGTATGGATCTCAGTCAGCATCTGCACAACTAACACATTTGTTTGATACTGCATTTGATTGCACAGGTCATACGTCACATATCAGGTTCATGTAATGTTAACATATGCAGTAATGTGGCCCCATGAAATATCAGGGAAGAGAGTGGCATATCAATAAAGGTGTGTACACTCCCCATAGCCATGGTAAGGTTTGAAGGTTGTCAGTGTAATTGTATTTTATTGGCCATACATGCACCGCTGATGATGAGATATGTAAATCAGACATCAGGCATTCACAAATGACATCTGTCCACATATCATCCCAGGTATGTGTTGGACAAACACATAGGGTCTGTGAGCAGCAGAGCAAACATAACTAACACACATATACACATTCAGCAGTGGTGTGTACACCTGTGAGGTATGGTGCACAGTGCATGCCAGGGTGCTGAACAGGTGCACAGCAATATTGTGTACATGGGTGCAGTGTGTTCCAGAGGAAGGGGCATCACCTGCTAAGAGAACCATGCATGAATGAGATGTATAATGTTGGTAACAGGGATTGACTATAGTTGCACTGCATGCTGTTGGGTGCCATATGTCATGCATGTTAACAAATGGGTAATGAGAGGTCTGTGTGTAATATCTTTGTGCAACCTCACCTGTAAGTGTGTGTGTGTGTGTGTGTGTGTGTGTGTGTGTGTGTGTGTGTGTGTGTGTGTGTGTGTGTGTGTGTGTGTGTGTGTGTGTCTGTGTGGGGGGGTAATTTTTCTGTAAGTGCTATTTGGTGGAGTGGAGGGGGATTGATGAATGTAGAATGCGTGTGTGTATCTGTGTGTGTGTTTGTGTGTGTGTCCATGTATGCACATGTGTGAGTGTGGGGTTGTCCATACCTCTCAACTTCCCTTAGAAATCGTGCAGTACATGGACATGGACAGACACATTAGACACCAGGAATACTTTTCTGAAATGTAATCTCAAGACAGCTGATAGTATAATAAAGTATGCAGCATGAAAGATGCATTGGGAGGGAAAACTACACACCAGGGATACTTTTTTTAATTATAATCAGCAAAAGGTGAAAGAATACCCACGTATGCTGCACTAAAGATGCATTGGGGAATTACTAGACAACACTAGAGAGTGTTTCCAAATATTACTGTAGTCCACATAAAAAGTTAATAGAGCATCAGGTCTTGCATCTACTAAACAATAGTTAAGTATGACACCCCAGTGCATGACATTATTGAGTGACTGTAGTAGCCCATAACATATGGGGGCCATGCTCAAGATGTCTGGACAAAACCAGGGTGAACACTTGATGACATCAGGGAGTCTTTGAAAAAAATGACTCCGATCAAGTTAAAGAGTTAATGGAGTAACACGTCATGTTTTGTGATAGGTATTGACTGTAATTATTCAAGACTGATGCAGGATGGGGAAAATAAGAGAAAAAACTAGGGACATTCTGTAAACTCAGGGACAGGTAAGTAGTATGGTGGAATGTCAGGGTGTGTGTGTGTGTGTGTGTGTGTGTGTGTGTGTGTGTGTGTGTGTGTGTGTGTGTGTGTGTGTGTGTGTGTACTATTAAGCAATGATGTACAGGTCTTAAAGTGCATTTCTTGTTTTCTCCTCACAGGTGGTGAGGTGGGTCAGGGTCCCTCCTGCAGGCAATCTGATGTTGGTATCCATACAGACACTGAAAATGATGATAGGTGTGTTGAGGCACAGGCGAGGTTGTCAGGGACTGAAGCTGTGCCATTGTTTGACATCCCACTGTTATCCACCCCATCCCCGCATACAGTCACATTGCCTATACATCACCAGTGGCCATAGCTGAGGGATAGTTGGTGGTTGGTGGCATGCAACAGGACAGTGTGGTATCTATGGCATGTGTCTGGACACAGCAGCCATAGCTGGATATCTGGCGGGGTACCACATAGGCAGATGTACAGGGGTTCTCGTTGCAGGGCTGCTGGTCATCATGCCCCTGGCAGAAGTGCCACATCTGGTACCACCAAAAGCATGTTTCAGGCCATCATGGAGGTGCAGGCGCATATGGAAATGTACACCAGACAGGCTCTGAGGCTGCAGAGCACTACTCATTCAGCAGTTACTGACAACATCCGTGATCTTGCAGGTGCCCTCCATTATTTTTCAGAGGTCATGAATAGACGGTTGGGTGAGATGGTGGGAATCCTTGACCGTGGAATGTCTGTGCTTGAGCATATGGTGGGAGTGGTGCAATGGCCACGTGGACATAGGTCAGCAACAGCAACATCTGGAGGTCAACGTGGACATGCCAGAATACAAAGCTGCTCCCGTAGTGGCAGTACCAGCACCAGCACTGCAGAGGGGGCACTGTCTACACCACACCAAAGAAGCCATGTGCACGTGGCACTGGCTAGTCCCAAGAAGGATCCGGTTCCAGCGGACATATATCATCATCAGGGGAGAGTACCATATTGTGGCTTGTACCTGGTGGTGCCCATGGAACCCCTGGCAGGCACAGTTCTTGTGTCCATGGCCAGAGAAGGTTAACTGCACACCCCACCAGGCATGTCTGCAGCTGCTCAACAAACCTCTGTATAGGGCAGCCACATGGCAGAATTGTATGCATGCATATACACACACAGAATACCAACAGAGCTAAGGCAACCCTATACCTGCACACACCACATCACAACAGCCAAATTAATAACTAAACCCCCTCACTCACACATGGTGTCAAACTCATGGCTAGGTCTCTGCCAAACCAACAACATACCCTGTTCATATGATGATCCCTGTGCCACATCCCTCACATCCATAACTTCAATGCAGGGACAGGCTAATAAGGTTCTGATGCATAGGGTGACTGTACTATGGTGTAACAATGTAATGCTGGTTAGCATGCTGTCAGCAGTAAAGTTTAATGCTTACTTGTCAGGAAGTGTAGCTGTCCAGCCATGATGCATTAAAGCTGTCATTAACACTGAGTGATTGTGGTCTCCATAATGTTATTCCATTTGTGTTGTAGGTGTCCATGTGTCAGCAGGATGATGGTCTGCTGTTGTATCCTACTAGGGGTACGGCATTGTGGTGACACCTTGGCTGTGCCATATCCTGGATACAGGTGAACACATGTCACAGGTCTGTATAACATTTACTGCATGTGCCACATGGCCGATAGGACTGGGGGTGGTGTATAGGTGAGTGCATGGTGGCTGATGTCAGCAGCCCTTCAACAGTGGACAACGGTAAGTGTACTGGGTGGTACACATCACATGTCTGTGTATAACACACACAGATGCTTTGGTGTTTATGCAACACACAGAGAATACTGTACACATGGATGTATGTACCTGTGCAAGGAACACATTTTAGCCCATGTAATTCCACCAAGACAGCATAGGCACAACAACACATTGGGAAATAAGCAGTCTGCTAGTTTAATGTCATTGAAGATGGTACTGGCAGGGTATATGTCCCCTTCCCCAATGTAGTGCAATCCTCAACTTGGTAAACATTGGTGTGCTGGTGTGGGTGGCACAGCCCTACCCTTTGGAGGGTGAGAGGCACTGTAGAACAGCAGATAGTGTGATAGACTTCTTAACCTGTTAACATGAACTGTATTACAGCCAGCTAAGCAGGGGGATACACTCAACAGTAACTGCAATGATGGTGGCTGTGTCCACAGGAACCACACCCAGCTATATATACCAACCCCAGTATTGCTGTACACCTATACAGTGGGGAAGAGGGCATGTACACATCTACCACTAGTTGTGATGGAATGTATTTCCACAGGATGATACCTGTGAAATGTTAGCATTTGCTGGCAGTTCTTGGACAGATGACCTCCTGGGACATGTATATTCTGCAAACGGAAGTAGATTCCTTCACATACACACACTCTCTTACTTGGCAACACTGGGACTAGAACCCCTACCTAGGTATGTAGTGCTACTGATGTGTGTGGCCTTAATTGCACACACCACACAGCTTTTAGGATGAGGTGTGTTCCAGGTTACATGTTACGTGAAGAACATCCCCAGGCCTGTACAGTATGGTAATGGGGATATACTGGTTGTTTATGGACAATATATAGTGTGACATACTGTCATATACACACTGGCAAACACATAACAGTCATACACACATCTGAGTGACCTCGGCTTATCAGTGCTATCTACCTTGTCAGTGTGTCCATTGTGTTACGGATAAGTTACACACAGCACATGCATAACTGGGCTGGATAGATTTATCAGTTACCTGTATGGTTGATGGTGACAGTGGTTTCCATACAGTGAAACACGGGACATGTACTGTGGGAAACATGGTGTAAAGACAGTATACTCAGTACCCACACCTCATAGTGGAATTTGTATGCACTAAAACCCATGATAACACTCTGACATACCCACCATCACACATTGACCAGGACTGCAATACAACCCCTTGTCTATCCCAAGAGTGCTACTACAGAGATATGCATCTAATGCACATGCCACAGGGATAGTAGGGTGATGCATTGTCCTGGCTCTCCTATGGTCAGCAACATCACTATCCCTAATACTATGTGGCAAGGCATATTGTAAGAGGAGAATGTGGCTTCAAAATGCTGTATCCTACAAATATACACACATGCACACATACACACACTTGCCAGAACTCAGAGGGTGTCCCATGCCTATCAACCCATTTGTACAACAGTGTTGTACCAGCAAGCCCCAGGTAGCCCTTAGGGTGAAGTGTGTAACAAGGAACATGTAATGTCCGGTACAGCAGCAGCCACATCTAACTATGGCAATGGGGGGTGCGGTGGGTGTGAAGGGTTGCAGGGTATTATCAACTGCAGGTCTACAAACACACAGACACTGTTATTCTCAGTAATGCACACGTACACATTTGTTAGTACTGGGGTCCATTGGTGCAGGTGTTCATAGGTGTGTATCAGGCTATTGCCCATGCAGAGATGGGAAGTGCAGGGATAGTTTTAGCACTTAAATTTGCTTATTCATGCTCAGCAATTGTTCAGAACTTGTAAGCACTAAATAAGCTACTAATTACTATAGCACTCAACCTTCCTCATTACCTAGAGGAAAACAGTTTTTGTACTTACTTTTCTCACTTACTTAGAGAAAAACAGCTCTTGTACTCACTTTCTTCACTTATCTAGAGGAAAATAGTTTTTTTATTCAGGCATGTCCAAGGGTCAGCTCCCAGTGTTCTCTCCTATATATCTGATGAATCTGTGCATCTTGAGGCAATATAGAAATTGTCTCGTACACAGACAACCCTCTCCTCCTACCACCCAACACTACAACCTATGAGAGATGCACTTATCTAGCCAAACTGGAGGTAAAGCTCTCTCCAACCAAGACTGAACTTGACAGTCAAGAGGAGAAGGTAAACATTTGCACCACACCACACTCATCACATGGTCTCACTAAATCTACACCACCAAAATCCACACATAGTAACACAAAAACATTAACGGAGGCTCTTAATAATAATCTGTCTAAGCAACAGAGACCTCCAAAGCAGAAATGCAAGCAACCTCCATCCCCCAACACAGCCCAAATGACACATAGCCCACAGACTCAGTGTGCCACTCAACCACAGCCAATAAGAGAAAACAACATACCCAAGACACTAGACATAGGTGATTTTATAGTCAGGCACACTGATGTCCCACTCACCAGGCTAAACAAGGAGAAAGTTACTGTCAGCTGCTTGTCGGGTGCCAGGATCTGCCACATAACTCATGCACTCAGGTCACTCCAAAACAAGTACAAATATTACTCTGTCATTGTCCATGTTGGTGTGAATGACCTGAGACATACCTACCTGGACTACATGAAAATAGCCATGGAAGAGCTCTCTGATCCTGTAGCCAAGGCAGGTATGACCCTAGCCCTGAATAGCATTCTGCCATCGCCCAGAATGATACCGCATTACAAGGACAAAATGATTGATTTCAAAAATTGGCTAAGCTTCTGGTGTCATTCTAATGGGATTCAGTATCTGTCTGCTTGGGATGATATGGTTGACAGACCATGATGCTTTGCCACAGATGGCCTGCACCTGTCGCCCCTGGGATTCTAAATACTGGCTAAGGCTCTTGCCTCCCCTATAGTGCCTCTTTTAGGCAAGGTTCAAATTACAAATTCACCACCATAACAGGAACAGGCAAGCAAAAACTGAGGGTAATGCTACTCAATGCTAGAAGTCTAAATCTCAAAATGCACTCACTTGAGACACTCCTTAAAATGGAGAACATCGATATCTGTGCAGTGACTGAGACCTGGTTCAAGGCTCCAGAGAGCATCCCTGCACTACCAGGCTATAACTCATATGGCACTTTTCTGCCATGTAACCTGGACCGAAACACCAAAGGTGGAGGTGTGCCCATATTCATTAAGGATATCCACACCTCCAGGCTAGTTGCTCAGCATAATGCATCCAAGGTTATCCAAGTGCAACTAACTCTGGGCAAAACTGCAATCCAAATTGTAGCTTGGTACAGATCCCCCACCATGCCCCAGGATTCCCACTCCTCTTTTCTTGATGTACTGGAAAATATTAGGGTTCAACCAAGCACCCTAATAATGGGTGACTTCAACTACCCCACCATTAACTGGGAAAACTACTCATGTACCAACTCCTTAGCTCAACGCTTTCTGGAATTCATAAACTCCAATGCCCTGGATCAACTTATCCACACCCCCACCAGGGGCAACAATATCCTAGACCTAGTCATTACCAATATGAGTGGCCGGTGTTCCACACCTGAAGTCAACTCCTCATTGGTCTGATCCAACCATAAGCTAATCACCGTTGATATCCACATCCCGCCCCCAACACCCAATAAGGAAACCACGGTAAAAAATTTCTCCAAAGACAACTTCATGCTTCTTAAGACATAAGTGGTGAACTTCATGACACCCATGTAGATGGACAATACAGTTACTACTGCTGAATCCTACACAAATACACTCTATAAGCACTTACACGAGTGCATGGATCATGCTATCCCAAAAAGAACCAAGTCGCTATCCTCCAAAAAAAGGAAGCCAATCTGGTGGTCCCCTGCCATAAACAAACTGTACAACAGAAGGAAGAAACTGTTGCAAAAGAGAGTAAAATCCCATGAGTGGAGGAGCTCCCTGGTCATCCTCAGTAAGTAGTTGAGATCCCTTGTAAGATCCTCCAAAGCTAGCTACAAAAACAAAATCACCACTAATTCTAAGGACAACTACAAAGCATTCTATAGCTATATCAAGAATCTCGATGGAAACACCCAGATCTGCTCTGAGTTACAGCACAATGGCACGAAAATTACAGAACCAACTGATATTGCCAACATCCTAGCAGATAGGTTCTGTGCTAACTTTACCCCCCACCCCCTAAAGGGCCCATATCTATACAAGAGGAATGCAGAGTCCCTGTAATCACAACTATGCAGGTAAAAGCTGCACTCTCTAAAGCCAAAAACACAGCATCCATGGGACTGAACAACATCCCAGGCTGCGTTTTACATGAACTTTAAAACGAACTGGCTCCCCACTTAAGCGCCATGTTCAATAATAGCCTCGCATCAGGCTTTGTGCCCACAGTATGGCACACAGCAACAGTTATCCCACTCCACAAAGGGTGAGACACTACTTATCTCGGGAACTATCGTCCTATTAGCCTGATGAGCTTGGTCTGCAAGGCCATGGAATGAATCATCATGGAACTCATAAACAAAGACATTGGTAAACTCCAAACTCTGGATCCCACCCAGTTGGGGTTTGTGAAAGGCAGATCGATCATGCCTGCTGAACCTGATCAACTTCTTTGAGGCAGTCACCAAAGTCATAGATCAGGGTAAGGTGGTTCACACAGCATATCTTGACCTTGCCAAGGCTTTCAACACCATTCCCCCATTCTGGAAGTATAGCTAAACTCACTAAACTAGGTATAAATCCCTACATCACAAGATGGGTTGCCAAATAGCTCACTGACAGAGCCCACACTGTAAAAGTTGTAGACTCCAACTCTGACCGCAAACCAGTGACAAGTGGAGTACCACAGGCTTCAGTCCTGGGACCTCTACTGTTTGGTATCTACTTCTCTGAAGTACAGGCTAACACAGAAGGCCTCTGGCTAATGAAGTTCGCAGATGACTGCAAACTAGGAGCCATAGTCAAGTCTCCAAATGATGTGGACATCCTACAGAAAGGCCTCGCTGAGACAAATGCCTGGTGTCAGAGCCATGACCTCAAGCTTAATGCCAAAAAGTGCAGTGTCATCCCCTTTGGTAAAAACTCTGTACCTATGAACTACCACATAGGCAGCAATCTACTTAACACCGAATGTGTGATAAGAGACCTTGGGACCCAGGTGGACAGTAGTCTCTCCTTTGATAGTCACACTGCCACAGTAGTCAGGAAGTCCTTCTACGTGGCACACCTCATCATAAAAGGGTGTTCATCCAGGAAAAGAAAGGTCATTGTTCCCCTCTACTCGACACTCATTAGACCCATTATAGAGTAAATGCCCCTTTTGGAATGTATCTCACAAGACATCTGCAGCAGTTGTAAAGGCAACAGAAGTACCTCACAAAGAGGATTACTGGCCTGAAACAAATGCCCTACACTGACCATCTCAAAAAAATCCAGCTTTACTCCATAGCATATTGCCTACTCTGAGGGGATCTCTGCCTAACATATAAAGCTATGTCAAACCCAGAGCTGTTGGACATGCTACACCTAAAGAAATCCCAATCCCTCCAAGCTACACGCTCTAGGGACATAAACTTTGTCACCACAATAAACAGGACATGCTGGATGGATAGATTCCTGTCCCAGAGACTTCCCATACTCTGGAACAGGCTACCCATCTATGTCAAGCAAAGTTCTTCATTAGCACTCTTCAAGAAAAATCTTGATTAGTTGATGGGAAATCGAAAATACACACCAGGGATCACTTCAGTGTCTCTGCTCGACAGTGGCACAGAAAATAACTTTCTTGGGAGGCATAAGCCAGGAACCGTGCTGGCTAGACATACGTAGGGCCTTGGGCTGATTGCCTAGTACCTACCTATGAATCTATGAACCTATGTGTGTACAGTGGTATCATGCCACCTGCTGTGTGCCAGCAGGCCATCTATCAACAGATACCAGAGGGGTGATCCTCAGGGTGAGAGTTACATGCAACATCCAATCATCTGCTTGCCTTTTGTAGAGGGCCAGTGAGGTGCTCCAGTTGACATGTATGCAACAAGTATTACATAACATGGTCAGTGTCTGTCTTGGAGACCTGCACCCAAGCATGTTCTGTTGACTGCGGTGTAGGTGAGGTATCCATGACATGTTGTGCATACAGGGTGTGGATTCCTAGCTGTGGCATTCATAACACAACTGGGCAGACATGTAAGTGTCAGTCAAGCATAAATTGCCTGTAAGTAGCCAAGATGGATACCTGACATCTGCACATCTGTACAAAGGACAGACAGACATCAGCTAGCCAACTGGCTATGCATTAAGATGAATGTGTTGACAGATGTATGGTACAGATAGGTATGCCATTACTATATGACAGCAGCCCTCAATGACATGTCCTATACACACAGTAGTCTACAGTTAATATCCACATGACAGATCAATATCCAGTAGGAATTATTTAATGAGAAACAGCTCACACACCAAGACCACAACAGTGAGGACTCAGACTCCATCTTTGCATGCAGGGGTGTTTGGTTCCAGTACTACAATCTGCAATCTACTCTTACTTGGGAAAGCACTGTCAAAGTAGTAATGTAATGACACACTACATGCCAGTGTGACTGCATATAACCTGGGATACTACCCATGTATGTAACACATTCAAATGAAAAAGAGTGTTGTACAAGCCATATATACTCAGGTGCCCCAGACAGTAGACTCATACCGCTGGCTACTGTAATGACAGCACATAGATGCATGTTATGTACATGGAATTAAATGCATTTATTAAAGATGTCATTACCCTGCTATTTTATCAGACTGGAATGTGAGCACTGGTTACCAGGGCTGAGCCATGCTTAGCAGGTTTCAGCATTGCTGCAATATATATGCTAAGGATATTTGCACACTGGTAAGCGAAGTCTACAGAGTGTAAGCGCCTTTTTGTTTAACCATACATTAGCAGCACTTACTGTCATGCAAACCCACTTAAAGCTGTTCAAAACTGGCTTAACCACTGTGTATCAACAGCCCTTGTTCTCCCCAGCAACAAAATAATTTTCCCAACGGTTCTTGGAATTCATAAATTCCAATGCCCTGGATCAACTAATGCATTGTCCCACCAGGGGCTCCAATATCCTAGACCTGGTCATTACCAACATGGGAGATAGATGCTCCACACCAGTGGTCACCCCCGCATTGGTTAGGTCTGACCATAAGCAAATCACCCTTGACATCCACATCCACCCCCACCCCCCCAGTAGGAAACATCCATAAAAAAACTTCTTCAAAGCCAGCTTCATGCTACTCAGGTCAGAAGTGACAAACTTCATGACACCCATGCAGACGGGAGATGAAAGTTCAACTGCTAAATCGTACACTAAGGCACTGTATGAGCACATCCACTCATGCATGAATCGTACCATAACCAACTAGAACCAAGATGCTCTCCTCCAAACAAAGGAAGCCAATCTGGTTGTCCACTGCCATAAACAAACTATACAACAGAAGAAAGAAACTGTTGTAGAAAAGAGGAAAATCCCAGGATGCAAAAAAACTCCCTTACCAGCCTCATTAAGAAGCTGAAATTCCTCATAAAATCCTCCAAAGCTTGTTACGAAAATAAAATTGCCAAAAATTGCAAAGACAGCCATAAGGCATTCTATAGTTATGACAAGAATCTACATGGCAATGCTCAGATATCCTCTGAGCTACAACAGAATGGCATTAAATATACTGATTCCAAGGATATTGCCAGTATCCTGGCAGATCGATTTAGTGCCAACTTCAACCCCCTCTCACGCCCTAAAGGGCCCATCTCAATATCAAAAGATCGACAAATTCTGGTAACCACAGCCACACAAGTAAAAACTGCACTCTCCAAAGCTAAGAATATAGCATCCATGGGACCAGATGACATCCTGGGCTGTGTACTACATGAACTACAAAATGAAATGGCACCTCACCTAAGTGTCATGTTTAATCAAAGCCTCACCCCAGGCTTCGTGCCAACTAAGTGGTGCACAGCTATAGTTATCCCACTCCACAAGGGGGATCCACCTTGAATTCCGGGAACTACCATCCCATTAGTCTGATGAGTCTGATCTGCAAGGGCATGGAACGCATTCTCATGGAACTTATAAACAAAGACATTGGCAACCTTCAAACACTAGACCCCACCCAGTTTGGGTTCGGGAAGGGCCGATCTTGTCTCCTGAACCTGATTGACTTCTTCGAATCAGTCTCCAAAGCTGTGATGAGGGTAAGGCAGTCCACATAGCCTATCTAGACCTCACCAAAGCCTTCAACACTATTCCCCACTCTGGAATCATAGATAAACTTACTAAGCTGGGCATAAATCCCTACGTCACTCGATGGGTTGCCAACTGGCTTACTGACAGAACCCAGACTGTAAAAGTAGCCAACTCCAAATCCAGCTCCAGACAAGTGACAAGTGGAGTACCTCAGGGTTCAGTCCTGGGACTGCCCTTGTTTGGCATCTACTTCTTAGAAGTACAGGCCAACACTAAGGGACTCTGGCTAACAAAGTTTGCAGATGACTGCAAACTGGGAGACATTATTGAATCCCCAAATGATGTGGATATTCTACAAAAGGGCCTTACAGAAACAGATGCTTGGTGCCAGAGCCATGGGCTCAAGCTTAATGCCAAGAAATGTATAGTTATCTCCTTTGGGACAAACCATGTACCCAAGAATTACCACATAAGTGGCAGTTCACTAAACACTGAAAGTTTGATGACAGACTTAGGGACACAGGTGGACAGTGGTCTTACCTTCGATAACCACATCACTACAACAGTCTGGAAATCCTTCTATGTGGCACACCTCATCACTAAGGACTTTTCATCCAGAAAAAGGAGGTCATTGTCCCATTCATACCTCATTAGACCTATTATAGAGTACAACACCCTGTTTGGTATGTACATCACAAGACATCTGCAACAGCTGGAAAGGCCACAGAAATACAGCACTAAAATAATCACAGGTCTAAAGCAGATGCCATATACTGACCATCTAAAAAAACTCCAGCTATACTCTGTGGCATATCGTCTACTCAGAGGTGATCTCTGCTTAACATACAAGGCCATGTCAAACCTTGAACTGCTGGACATGCTCCACTTAAAGAAATCCCAATCCCTCATAGAAATACACACTCCAGGGATCTAAATCTTGTCATTACAATGAACAAAACATGCTGGAGGGATAGGTTCCTGACCTAGAGACTCCCCATACTCTGGAATAGACTGCCCATACATGTCAAGCACAGTGCCTCCTTGGACCTCTTCAAAAGAAACCTTGATGATTGGATGGGAGATAGGAAATTCACACCTGGGATCATGTCAGTCACCCTGCTAGACAGGGGTTCAGGGAAGTAAATATTGTGGGAAGAAATATCCAGGGAATTGTTATGGCTAGGTTTGCATAGGCCCTAGGGCCGATAGCCTAGTACCAACCTATTTGCCATTGCAGGTCATGAACCCAGGAACCTGTACACTATAGTCACAGCAGTTAACCACAAAGCCATCACAGCTGTGAAGATAGTGGTATTTTTTTCCAATATATATGTCAGTGCACATACTGAATAGTATTGAACATCTGCTATGACTTCTACAATTGAGTAGTACTTGTTAGTGATATTACTGTTGAATCACGTATGTTGCTGTATCTAAATATACATATATCAGATAAATATGGTGTGGTACATCTGGGAAGATGTATACAACAGTCATGTTTACACATAACAAGGATATGGATATATATTTATATGTGTGTACATGTACATACACATATATATTCATATAAATGTATTTATATACATCTGTATATTGCATTTTATATATATATATATGTGTGTGTGTGTGTGTGTGTGTGTGTGTGTGTGTGTGTGTGTGTATATATATATATATATATATATATATATATATATATATATATATAACTATATTTATATATATGGTCATATATAGATCTATCTGTATATATATATAATGTATATTATATATATATATATATATATATATAAATAATATGTGTATATATATATATATATATATATATATATAATATATGTGTATATATATATATATATATATATATATATATATATATATATATTTATGTCTATATATATATATAGATATCTATAAACATATATGTATATATCTATATATCTATAACATATGTCCATAACATGTAGTGGAGTTATACCTCAGCAAGAATAGTTGCAACCTCTTAGTACAAGGGGATGTCATGTAAGCATTACAGGTATAAATGTAGACTGTTGCTACTGTAACAGAGGTTGTCTTAACAGAAATGTGTGTGGGAAGTCACATCTGATATTGACATGTATGCCATCAGTTACTGATAGACATCCTAAGATCATTATAGTACAGTACCACAGATATCACAGTAATGGTCCTGTGGAATACAGCAGAGATATGACCAATACATGTGGACAGTCTGGCACACTCTGATTAGTCCAGAGGTATACACAGAACCCCTTAGTACAAGACGTATGGACCAAGGCTGACAAAGTGGATTTTACAGACATGTAAATGAGGATATCACGTAAATACTGGAATAGATATGCTCACACAGTTTATGCATTCACACACTCCTGTCTGTCCTGACACATAATAACTGGAGGTACAGAGGTCACAACCCACATACTACCACCTAGTTAGTGACATACATCTGTACAGCATCCCACTGCTTTGTCAGAAATACACAACAGTTAGGGTGGCCCGGCAGCAGTACATCTGACACATATATGGACATAACATCACACTGGGTAAGTACACTGAACTGCTAAGCATGTCACAAAGCACTGTGCAAACTACAGGCAGACTGCCACAACACTGGTCTACATTTCTTATGATGGAATACACATGCACCTGCAAATATAGCAGGCTCTACAGGCATGTAACAGCATGGAGTAACAGACACCTGTGTGAAAGTGCATACCTAGCACCAATCTAAACACAGCCACATATGATAAGCGTGCTTAATATTACAGTATATGGACTGTGTGATCAACACCATCCTCATATGTGCCACTCACACACTAACCCTACATATACTGGGTCAATACACAGTGTATTCTGATGCCTGACTGTGGTATGGGACATGTGTGGGTTTGGCCCTACAAACATGTACACAAATAGGGTACCATACACTGGAGCAGCATGCAACATCAGATAGAACAGGACCAAGAACAATGACATCTACCACAGTCTGTACACGGGCCAAGGTACATATTCGTAATACACACTCTGTTGACAATTACCATACATACACAGACCTCACTACTGTACACACTACAACAGAATGTCCAGGTTTTGTCCTCAAATATAAGCCCTACTATACATAACATGTCTATCAGTCTGATATCTCACTGGCTTATTATCAGGTATTATGTCAGTAAATAATGGTGGCCTGAACATATGCACCTCTTACTGCATGACATATGTACAAAGGTTGACAGAGTTGTGGCTGGAAGCACAAACACAGGGCCAATATTGACATGTTGTTGTGATAAACTCATACATTTACTGGTGTAACAGGATTTGTTGTGACATATGTCTTCTGAGGGATATGAAGTCAGTAACTCTCATGGCTGTCACCATGTACTGACTGCAATCCTCAGACTATGCCACTGCATTTCTAAAACTAGGTCATCTGTGAGTAACCCAGCACATGTAAGACTCCAAACACTGGCCAGTCTGCAGATAGCCCTACAGGTGAGAGTTTCCTCTACCACATAACACTGTTATGACAGGTATTAAATCATATAGACCAGCCATATCCACAAAAACCCTGTTAAAGAAGCATTACTTCAAATGTAGAAGAGCAAGACTTACATTCTGTCCTCATGTCTGGAACATTCACCTCCTGTTTGTTGGCCTGTCTCCACAGTGTATGTTGTAAGAGGTATATCCCACTACCCTCTGTGATGCTGTTTGCCAAACACCGACATGAAGTCCTGCTCACAGTGAATGAAAAGGGCCAACACCCACATGATGTTCCTAGTTACAGGAGTGTGTTTCCATGCAATTGGCTATGGGAATGTTACCACAGCTGTTCCACATGCAATCAGCTAGTGGGGGACCGCAATTCATGTACAGACCATCAGCTGATCATGAACATCACTTACAAAAACACAAGCACCTGCCTAAGCAAAGCAGGTGTACTTTTCTACATCCACCAGTGAGGGAGTGAGAGAGACAGACAGAGACAAAGTAAGAAAGGAAAGGGGTAGGAGAGTAAGAGCTAAGCATGTTTGTGTCACACACTTGCCAGTACAGGATTCAAACCCCTGCCTGACTATGCATTGCTATTACATTTTTATGCAGTTATTGCATGTGCCACAGAGCTTACATGTTGGAGAGCTGTGCAAAGGCATATTTGAAGGCAAGTGACATCAGCAACAGTGATAAAGGAGAAATAAGGTAGGTGTAGTACATGTGCCTGTCCACAAAAGCAGGTTTCAAGGAAGACACAACCACACTCTTTCAGGGACTCACACACATTATCACAGTTGGCAGGGTCAGGATTAGAATTTCTAACTAACTGGTTTGCTACACTACAGTATTACACAGGTATCACACGCACAGCTGATATATGGGGAAAGGGAATGTCTAAGTGACTGACATCAGAAGGCATGCTTCATGCCTCATACACACATACACACAGACACACACACACACACACACACACACACACACACACACACACACACACACACACACACACACACACACACACACACACACAGATTTGCCAGTACTGACATGCATGGCTTCATTGCTTCACAGGTGTGTAGTGGTTGACTGTGCCAGAAGGCTGCACAAGGCTAGGAAAAGGTTATACATTGTCATCAGGCCACATGGCATTGGTCTGCAGTGTGGCTCAGGGGTATAGTCCTTGGATTGGTCCACACAGGTGGGTATTGTATTCACCATCCATTCATCTGGGTTGCTATGGTGGGTGGCCAGTGCTGTGCAATGCTTACCATGTATGTGTTATATATTCCATAACTTGGACAATGTCTGGGATATGCACATGTCCCACATGCATGTTCTTTGACACGTAGAAGTGTACCTTGTGTGTCTGGGGCACGTTGTGTGGACAGATTGTTATCATCTGATCTGGCATTCCTGACTTTATGTAGTGAGAACTGGTTATGGAACTGAGGTTGATCCTGCACCTACATTGACAGCATGATATAAGTATTCACTGGTGTTAGTGGCATCTGTCCATACAGGGCATGTGTATAAGGCATGGTATTTCCTTTGTGAGTTACATTTGCTGACTCTACAGTTGTTGGAGGCATTCAGTGGGGAACATAGCAAAGGACCACTGTAAGCAATTATTTATCTATTGTAAGGATGAAACAGGGTGCCATGTCCTCTGTAGTCCACTGCAATCACACTGTGGTTACTATCTATGGGCAATATGTAGAGAACTACCAACATAGTGGTTGTTGCTTAGCCAAGTGTGTTTGTGTATGAGAAATGGGTGGGGAGTGTTCTCTGGGTAATACAAGGGTTGCCTATATTGTTCCCCAATTCATAATGTCACATGTAGGGGTATGGATTGTCTACACCAGCCTCTCTGCTGTTTGACATCTGTTGTCTTTGTAAGGTGGACATTGTGACATATAACAGGAACTCAATATAAGAAATTTGCAAAACCCACTCCATAACAAGTCCTGTTATTACACAATCACAGCTACCTCCACACAAGATACTGATGATAAACACACACTTAGTGTTGAGATTCAACCCCCTACCTAGCTATGTATTGCTACTACAGTGTACTGCATTTATCACATACGCCACAGAGTTTATAGGACTAGTCTTTCCCCAAAGGTGTATTTAAAGGTGAATGGCATCAGCAGGCTTACCACAGTAGGGCAATGGAAAGTGTATTGACTGTGAATGGCCTCAAACACATTGATCCCTACACAGACAAGGAAACACACAGAGTTTCACAGTTACCATGTCTGGGATTAGAACTCCTACCTAACTAGTACATCACACTACAGCATTATGCAGTTATAGCACATGCCACGGAGCTTATAGGGCTACTTCTTCCCCAAAGGTGTATTTCAAGGTGAATGACATCAGCAGGCTTGCCCAAAGTAGGGCAATGGAAAGTGTATTGATTGTGAATGGTCTCAAAAGCATTGAGCCCTCCACAGACAAGCAAACACAGAGAGTTTCACAGTTACCATGTCTGGGATTAGAACTTCTACCTAACTAGTACATCACACTACAGCATTATGCAGTTATAACACATGCCATGGAGCTTATAGGGCTCCTTCTTCCCCAAAGGTGCATTTCAAGGTGAATTACATCAGCAGGCTTGCCAAAGTAGGGCAATGGAAAGTGTGTTGACAGTGAATGGCCTCAAAAGCATTGATCCCTCCACAGACAAACACACACACACACACACACACACACACACACACACACACACACACACACACACACACACACACACACAGAATTTAACAATTGTCATACCTGAAATTAGAACTCCTACCTAACTAGTACATCACAATACAGCATTGCACTGTTACAGCACATGCCACAGAGCTCACAGAGATACCTTTTCTGAAAAGGTGTATTTCAAGGTGAATGACATCAGCAGGCTTGCCAAAGTAGGGCCATGGAAAATGTATTGATGGTGAATGGCCTCAAAATCTTTGATCCCTACAAAGACACACACACACACACACACACACACACACACACACACACACACACACACACACACACACACACACACACACACACACACACACACACACACACACACACACACCCACACAGAGTTTCACACTTGTCATGTTTGGGATTAAAACCCCAACCTAACTAGAGGATCACACTACAGCATTACGCAGTTATAGTACACATCAGGGAGCTTATAGGGATACTCCTTCCCGAAATGCGTATTTCAAGGTGAATGACATCAGCAGGCTTGCTAAAGAAGGACAATGGAAAGGGTATTGACTGTGAATGGCCTCAAAAGCATTGATCCCCACACAAACACACACACACACACACACACACACACACACACACACACACACACACACACACACACACACACACACACACACACATACACAGAGTTTCACAGTTGCCATGTCTGAGACCTACCTAACAAGTACATCACACTACGGCATTATGCAGTTATAGTACATGCCATGGAGCTTATAGGGCTACTCTTTCCCAAAGTATATTTCAAGGTGAATGACATCAGCAGGCTTGCCAAAGTAGGGCAATCGAAAGTGTAGTGATGTTGAATGGCCTCAAAAGCATTGCTTCCTACACACAGACACACAGAGTCTCACAGTTGCCATGTCTGGGATTAGAACTCCTACCTAACTAGTACATCACACTATGGCATTACGCAGTTATAGCACACACCACAGAGTTTATAGGGCTACTCTTTCCCCAAAGGTGTATTTCAAGGTGAATGACATCAGCAGGCTAGCCAAAGCAATGGGGAGTGCAGTGTGTGTGAATGGGCCATTATCCATTCATCTGGAAGCACAAACACAACACTCAGTCACACACAGGTTTACATTTAACAGGAACGTGTATACAACTGCTAGATGAATAATGACTTGTACGGTGATGTTACACAGTTATCACAAGCACCACAGACACTATAGTGCTGAGCGTTACCAGAAGCAAATATCTACAGTGATTGACATTTGCACATCATGTGGTATTGGCCAATTGAATGATTGTTGGGTGGGACAGGCCTCATGATGGGAAGCTCTTTGTCACTGTCTGTTACTCTCTTCCACACATCTATGTATGTGTAAGTTGGGCCTATTATTGTGTGTTGTCCTTGGATATATGTGTGTTCCTATCTGATGTGTGTGCAAAGCATGACTGGTGTGCAATGTGGCGTGTGTGCACAAACATCTGCCACTGACAGATATGTATAGTCCACTGTTGTTGCCAGACATGGGCTTCATTTCTAAGTGTGGGAGCATGCCCAGTATGAACTTTCAGTATTTTGTTGTCAGACATGGGCTTTGTTTCTCTACGTTTGGGAGCATGCCCAATATGACCTTCTGTATTGAATGTGTGAATCCATTCCAGGTAGGTTGTATTCCAGTGCAGGCTTTTGTGTTCTAAACCTACAGCTAGCAACCTGTTTCTGCAGGATATCTGTAGATCGGTTGAGAATATGGGGTCACAATGGGAAAAGGATAGTGGGATACTGTAACTAATTGTGTCTGTGCTGCATCTGCTACATGGATTTGGTGTAAGCAGAGATATTCAGACATATGTACTGTTTTACACTGTGATGTTTTATGTCATCAACTATTGACAGGTATACATATTTGCTTGCAGTAATTTCCTGGAGAACACAGGATGAATGAAGCTGTGTCCAGTATTGTGGTCTACAGTCTACATATTCTTGCACAATCATGCCATTATGGAGGGGGAGCTACAGACACTTGCTGATGGGTCTGTGTAAATGGTTCCGCACCTTGGTACTGTGGTGGCTGAGGATCCCATGCTTGTACATCCATTGACATGACAGTATGGCCGTATCCTGCTGTGGCCATACATCACAGCTGTACAGAATCACACAGGTTACCCAGAGGCAGGGCTCATATTTCTGGTCATTACCCCTTCACATTGTGGTTTACGAGCAGGATTGCAGACACCCACTCCTGTGTTTCTAAGGAGGGATAGTATGTGCAAACATCTGAGTTCCAGACTCCACACACTCCATGACGTCCATGCTTCTACCACGTCTGTTATTCTATCCCCTTCTGAACATTATGCAAACTTTATCTGATAAGTATCCCTATAGTTATCACTTCATCCCAGCAGTATTTAGGGGTTGGTCCACAGTTCATGCAGTAGGACATGGTGGACATGCTACTGGGATTTGTCAACATGTCCTTGCATTTCTGATCTGTGGACTGTGTTATGTTGTTATTTGGGAGTCCATGAGATAACATACATTGGCAGTATGGGTGAGACACAGGCCTTTGACAGAGGACTGTAGGGCATTTGTTAGTGATGCAGGCCATCTGTAGCAGGCTGGAACACTGTGTCACTCCTACAGTCCCAGGCTGCAAGCCACTATATTCCCCCTGGGGTGACAGGGTAGTTGTGCAAGGTGTTAATGTCTATAGTTTCTGTCCTTATTGATCCATTGGTGTGTATGCTGGCAGGGTGCTGCTTACAGCTAGGGACACACCTGCATGGGACACCTCTTCAGCATGCTGCATTCTGTGTCTATTCCCATACAGAGGTGGGGGTCATATTGTACTCATTCCCAACAGCAGGGATAAGACCTGTGAGGTATCTGTGGCTGATGGTGGGAGTGAGCTGGGTGCTTGTGTGCTATGGAAGCTACTTGCAGCTTGACTCAAAGATATACATGGGGCATTCCACTTACGCTGGCTTGTGCAGGGACATCAGCAGTTTCACAGTACTTCATACCTGTGCCTTTTGTGGTCTGCCAGTGTTTGGACAGACAACATCAGTATTCCATACTACACAGCCAACTAATGTGCTTCTAACCTGTATGTACAATTCCAAAGGTGTGTCCATTTGACAGTAAGATTTTATACACTCTCTCTCTAGGGTACTTCCACCCGTGTACTGTTTGTATGTCTAGGCCCACATTCATGACATGTCCATCTTTCAGATGGTGACATATATTATATCCAAACAATTAGTATGGATTACTGCTGAATTGTGTCTTGCTGGGATGCATTGCATTTGGTGCTGCAGTTGTGAGAACTTGGCCCTATCATTAACAGTACTGGCCACTGGCCATCAGGACACAACCCTCCATGCCTACATGCTGACAACTTTCACACAATATACAGCACACAACAACCTAACACACAGAGCCCTTCATATTATACACATGCTACAATCTATCCTGCTACTTTGGCCAGCTCAGGTAATCTGTGCTCCACTGTTATTATACCTACACATACATGTTACTACATTTCTTCATAGGATTGTGGGGGGGTGGCACACCTGATAACTGTAAACATTTGCTATGACTGTACTGATATTTCAGGTACTCCCTTTCATTCTGTATTCTGACCTATCATGCAGACTAGAGGCAAATCAGTGTACTACAGTTTTTAGGTTTTATTGACCTACATTTCAGTTTCAGACGTCTTACCCTTCAGAACATCCTACAGCCTGACCTGTTGTCTTCTGTCTGTGTAGGTCTGGAGGGGGGATGTTCTCCATATCCATCAATCAGAGGACTTAGCACAGCATTTCTTTGCATTTGTCTACACCTGTCCTGCTAGCTGAGACTGTTTTTGGGTATGTGAGCCTCACTGACATGCATGTGCGCATCCTATGGACACACATTTGGCCCACCACATGTTCTGCAGTGGGTTTTGTCACTTTGCCTAGTACTGCCTACTATGGTGACACCAGTATTTGTCAAGGATTTCATTCTGCCGATATAGGTGTCTACTATCTGCTGGCATCCCATTCAACCACCCAATTCCCTAACATGCTCACATCCATACCATAGATACAGGTAGCAGAACATTCTACTACATTCAGCAATTGATAGTGAGTGTGACTTACCTTGTGGCTGTGCCAGTGTTGAGGATGGTGCTGGAGGGCTGACTATTTCAGATACAGACAGTACACTCGCTATACATGGTTAAGCACAGGTAGTGTCATGTTTGGCATCCCTTTTACTGTATGTGCGAGTCGGACAGAGGTATCATTCCCTGGGTTCCTACAGTGTCAGTGATGTGCTATGCGTTGCCTCTTTGCCAAGGCCTGGGCATACTGGGCACACTTTCTTCTGCCTACTGGGACAGGCTCAGGTTGTTCCTCCTCTGAGACACTCTGTGCCTGTGCTGGCCTTGGCAATGGTGGGGGGCTGTGTGGCCCTGCCCTATGCTTTTTTTGCTGCAGCTGTTTCCTCAGGACCATATTGTGCAGCATGCACATACAATGACAATTTGGGTACATGTAGCTGGTGAGTACTGCAAGGCTTCACCAGATATGTCCAGGCACTGGAACTGTGACTTGAGCATCCCAAACACATGCTCTATTATGCTTATGGTTTGTGCGTGTGCCTCATTATGGAGTTCTTGTTCGGGTGTATGTGTGCATTTCTGATTGGTGCCATCAGCCACGGCTCCAGTGTATAACCAATATCCCTGACTAGGTGGCCATATGGGATGTCCCCATTGACAAATCTCTGGTACAGCTGCATCATATGCCAGATGTGGTAGTCGTGATACCTTCCAGGGTTGCCAGCACACACATTCATTATAATGCCCTGGGCATTGCACATGACCTGGCAGTTGATGGAGGAGAAGCCCTTGCGTTTATGTAGATTCTACCCCGCTCGCCAGGTGGTGCATGTAGTCTATAGCACCAACTAGCTTCAGGTTTTCTGCTATTTGGTGGAAGAGATGCATATTGCTGGTCAACGCCTCACAGGTGTTTAGGAAATATATGTGCTCACTGGCATGTGCTGACATGGCATCCAGGAACTGGTGGAGTACACTGGATGCTGATGCCTGTGAGATCCCATGATATCGCCAGTTGGCTTTTGGAAGGTACCTGTGGCTAGTATTCTTATAGCTACACATACTTTGGTATCCACTGGGATGGGTTTTCCTCTGTTGGTTCTGTGTGTGAGGCGTGGTCGGCATAGCTCAACAATTTGCTGTAGGAGGTCCCTGTCCACCCTATAGCGCTCCACTATCTCTAACTCATGTAGCCCCTGGTAGGTTACCCTGGGTCTGTACACTCTTCTCCTTCCTCTCACTGTGGGTTGGTCAGCAGCATTCTCATCCTCACCACCCTGAGCCTCTTCCACATGTTGATTTATGAGAGCAAAAGCAACCCCTATCATTTGGTTGCTTTTGTTAGGTAAAATTTCCCCATTTGTGTACACTGGTGGTGTGGAGTTTGTGAGAAAAAAACAGAGGGAAAGGTGCTTGTATAGTTTATAGTAGTGTGCTGCGCTGGGCTGGGCTGCTGCCTGTGTAACTGGCTGATTCTGATACATTTCACTTGCCAGCTATGCTAGTTCTCCTTGATTACCTTCCTACTGCTGTTTTCCCTTCCCATTGCCTTCCTGTATAAGCCCCGAGGTGCACCGCGCAAACCCAGTGATCAGATGTAAACACAGCTGCAATTTCCTGGTTTAATTTTTTTTTTGTTTGTTTAAAACCCAGTGCATGGTGCTCACACCCGTTTAGGCAATGTAAACACTGCTAGGCAGCTTCAGACACACCCTCTTCCTTAGTTCTGCTAAGCTAAGGGCAAACTCGAGCCTCAGAGCTCCAATAAACTTGCAGTATGCCTGACACACCCTTCTATGATGTCAGCTAACTCTTAGGCATGCAACATGGTTTTCCTGCACCTATACGGTTGGGTGCAGGATAACCATGAGGGGAAATCTGTGATTCAGTATCATTCCTCTCATTTGCATAGAATTGACTGCTAATGCCTAGTTACAAGTCTGACACTGAGCCTTCCCCCTTAGCAATCACTATTCACTGGCCTTGTTGTCTTTTGCCTGCCATTGACTATAATGGCAAAATTGTGATTTTGCATAAAAGGCTTTTTTCAAGGTGTTAGTTTATTTTTGGCCAGATCCAGTTTGAGCGTGGCTGCCCAAAATCGGCCAAAAAAATAAAAGTTATTTTTGTTATTTTGAAACTATTTTCCATGCCAATGGCCATATATTTGGCTATTGGCATGCCTTCCACATTATATACACCCTTTATTTGAAGCTGTCAAGGCTCCGTTTTGTAATTTGCGGAAATGTACTTGGTTAATAACCAAGTACATTTCTGCAGGTTACAGTAATCATGCGCGAATGGCAGCCAGCTTCCTGGATCACTAATTCATCTCATTTACATGGTTTTCACCTGCAATGGGGTAATTAACATACAGGAGCTGTGTCCATGCAGGAATAGTGCAGGAGTGCTCGTGCACGTCCCGGTAGCTTGTTCCTGAATTTCTCAGCAGCCATATTGCTCCGGCAGCTCTTGCATTATTCCTGCATGCTGTGCAGGGCTTGCTGAATCCCAGGGAGGGTATTCAACTGCATGTTTGTGTGCGCACGCGCGAGTGTGTGTGTGTGTGTGTGTGTGTGTGTGAGTGTGTGTGTGTGTATACTTGTGTTTATGTACGTGCATGTGTGTGTTGGCACATGTGAACATCCATATATATAATTAATTGGGTGCTTAATTGGACCGTTTTAGCAGTTAATGCAGCTCTCATAGGAAGATCACAGTCTATTTTATTATTTACTAAGAATGTTATTATGTCTAATGCATATTCTGTGGACATTTTTCTGCATAGTAGCAGAATCTGGTACAGACCTTGAAAGGAACTAAATTCTATTAAAAGGAATACTATGCATTGCATATTTTTGCTCGTATGTGGCATATGCTTTCACTGGCTCATGCAATTGCCTTAGTTCAGTAATGCGTAAGTTAATAACTGCTAAAGCTCTCACTGTGAAAAGTATTTTGACAAGTGATCAGATGTATTAAATTACATCTCAGGACACTTAAAAAGAGTGCCTGCCTACTTCCCCATCAATTGCTGTGACACAAAAATTTAAATAAAGCTCTGTTCTGAAAATGTATCAGACTAAGACATCCTGCCACTAAATATTACATTGTGGCTTTATCTGTGCTATGCAGTTCTGCAGGTTGTCATGGACCTGCTTTTAGAAAAGTGATGCTCTTTGTTTCATGTATTTGCTGCCTCCTAATAATATGCACAAGTTTTATCTTTTTGCATAACATGTGAAGAAAAAAATTTATAGATGGCAGTTGATAGTAGTAATTGGGATTCTGTCTCTACTTGTGAAAAGTTGAGTAGTGACTCATCATTGGAAAATAAAGTCTAACATGACTTATTTTCTTATGCTGATGTAACCTACAAGTCTAGTGTGGATACTTTCTTAAGATTCTGGAAATGTAGACTGTCTCTATGAAACCTACTGCATTCTATGTAGTTGTGTCCATTAAATGAATTAGTAAACTGTTAACAGAATGACATCCACAGGGATGGTTATACAGAGAGTCATATATTCCAAGATACTATAGTTTGGGTTGAGAAAGAAAGGGCTGTCATGATGTAAACTGCCTTTTGCAGGTTGATCAAGTTTAACTGATCATTGAAAAGATGACATGGAGAAAGCTTCAGCTACAATGAGGAGGACTTAATTACTGGCTAATTTGAATGCCATTGAATCACTGATTTCTTTTTGCCACTGCTGTCCACTGGCAACTCATGCTCACATTGTCTGAGACCGCATACCTTCCCTAATACGGTTGCTCTGGCCCTAATGGATTACAGAAATATTTAAATATGGTCTCTTACCGTGGACATTTATCTGCACTTTTCTTTACGCTGTAGGAAGTCTTGGGTAAAAGAATGAGAAGAATAGAGGAATAACAAGCAAAAACCCCTCCCACGGACACTCACACACACACACACACACACACACACACACACACACACACACACACACACACACACACACACACACACACACACACAGAGCCACGCACACTCATACACAAACACACACACACACACACACACACACACACACACACACACACACACACACACACACACACACACACACACACACACACACACACACACACACACACACACACACACACACACAGAGCCACGCACACTCATACACACACACACACACACACACACACACACACACACACACACACACACACACACACACACAAGCACACACGCACACTCATACACACACACACACACACACACACACACACATACACATCCATTCACTCCCACTGCAACTATTACCTCTCTGCTCAACCTTAATAAAGTTACCTGCAACATGATCTTTCTCATTTACTATAATGAGTGACAGTAGCATTTTGCCCTTGTTAATTTTCACAGCTCCTGAGTGATTTGAATTAATTGGCAGTATAAATTGTTTACTGCAGACAATTCCAGGGGGAGGCCATGTCTAATTAGCAGTGGCTATTCCCTCTGGAATGCCTTATTATCTAGTAATATGGCTGTCAGGACCACCCACTCCAGGGATTTCTCAGACTGTGGAACATCACTCTGGTAGGCCAGTCTCTGAAACAGTGGTTAACTTATCTTTGATATAGTTTTCATTCAAGTTTGTATTCCATGTCTTTTATTTTTAAGGCCTTTTAACACATTTAAGAGTAAAATTAATATTGTAAAAGAGAAAAAAAAGAGAACTAATATTCTGAGAATGTTTCATTTTTTTCTTATTTAGATATGAGGACTGTTTTATTATTATGTGCAAAATTGTTACTTACCCTGCTACTGTTTACACATACATCATTTGCATCTTTTTGAGAATGTATTAATATTGAAAGCTTTGCTGTAACTTCTGCATTTAATGTAATAGGTTTATAGTATGATCTCATTCTTAAATGCAAACTTGTTTTTCTTCAGCTAGGTGTCGACTATACAATAAGATATTATTCAAAGGGGCTACATGTGCATCTGTTAGAAATATTAATTCCCCGTTGAATGCTGTTTGAAGTTTGTCTAAGAAGACAACAGAAGAAGGAAGAATGATAATTGAAAATGTCATTAATCCTACTAAATATTTTGCATATATATTTAAGTTGGGCTGCACCACTAAACTTTGCCAAAATAACAGGAGCAACAAGTCTTGAGTGCTTTATTTAGACATACAGTTAAACACAGTTCTACCAGATTTTCATTTATGGTGACTGACAAAATTCAGGGAGATAGAACTAATAAAATATGATTTAATTCTTTACTTAATCAAAAGGAAAGAAGTTGGATTATTAAACTGGGAGGGTTGTTTTCCGCAAGTCTTAATGACCATTTATAAGTATTTAATGAAAGGTGTGTCATTAATTGCTGATCAAAGTGTATATCAGGTGCCTATGTTTTTTATGCATTTGTATTCTGTCACTGATGAAGGCAAGTTTTGCCGAAACCGGTTTGACTGTTTCTTGGTGTTGCCATATATAATAAATACTATATATCATTCATATGGTGATGGCTGTGTGTTTTTGCTGCTGTTTTGCCTTTTGGTCGTTTTTTTACCAGGCATACACGCGAGGTTGAATTGCACTTTGTCAGTGTAAACTGAGCCTATCACTCATAAAGGTGGGGGATGTTCCTGCACATGTGTCTTCCTGTCCACTTCACTGTGAGACAGGTCCTAATGAAATAAGGTTATGGGCTGACTGACTAGGTTCTGTATGATCATTTTGTGTAGCACAGCACAGCCAACAACCAGCTTACTGACTATACCAGTGAAGTACTGTAGAGCTCCACAATCTGTGTCAGGGCAGTGAAAGAGTATATTCAGCAGACTACAGAAGTGTTCCATGACTTTCCAAGCATCAGGTTGACTGGTGTACATGAGTCATGAGTCAGAGATCCAGGGACATCTATCAAAACCTGCATCACACATGCACAATATATATATATATATATATATATATATATATATATATATATAGATATATATGAGTGTCATATGAAACAGCGAACTCTCATCTTAGCAAACCTCTAAACAGTGATCAGTTTAAAGAAAACGCTTGAAAAAATGAAAACAAAAAAAATGATTATGCTAATTACATATACTGACCCCAAGATCACACAACAGTGAGATAAGGATATAGGCAAATTTCATGCCATGTAGAGCCACCTAAACACAGTAAACATCATGGCATGCTAATTACAGGATAAGTAGCTGAACTGTATGCGAATCAACCAATCCAAGATGGAGGAGCTATTCAACAACATATAAAGCAATCACATATGCTCAGTGCAGGTTTTGGCCCTGAATTCCAAAACCTATTGGAATATAGCCACGGAAACTACTTAATGTCAGGGGCTGTTGTTGCTCTTCAGAATGTGTATGAGAAACAAGCCCAACTCTATGCTGTTGCTGCTAATAGATCTCAGGCAAGAAGTTGAAGGGTATTTAGATCCTGCTTAACTTTTCATGGACTGCATGAGGTGGGCATTGTAGACCATTACAGGGTGGATACAGACATACTGCAAGAACTCTGCAACTTTTGTTGCCCTCAACTGACAGCAAGGGTAAACCAAGGAGAACCAGTACCTGTAGAGACTAAGGTATGTATAGCACATAGAATATTAGCTGCAGAAACCTTCCAGAGACCAACAGGGGAATATGCTGGGGGTGTCACAGCCATCAGCATCCAGGATCCTACATCAATTCCTGAATTCTATGCTACCACTTGCCAGTGACTACTTACCTATTTCCCATACACCTGAGGAGAGAATTACAACCATGCAGGATTACTGCCTTGTGGCATACTTTCCTGAAGTCCTGGCTGCCATTTATTTATTTATTTTTTATTTATTTATCATTTGTTGACCGGGAAAGTCCGACTAGGTTCCACAGAGCCTGTTTTCAGTGGAGGCCCGGGGAGAAATGCTCCAGATGCATGTCTTTGGAATGTGGGAGGAAACCGGAGTACCCGGAGGAAACCCACGCGAACACAGGGAGAACATGCAAACTCCACACAGAAGGCACCCCAGCCAAGAATCGAACCGGAGAACCTCTTGCTGTGAAGTGACAATGTTAACCACTGTGCCGCCCCCATAAGGTAAGGATGCACATAAACAGAAAGGGCATCTACTCCTTTAACTGCAAGGTCATGTGTAACGCTAAGGGAATCATCCTGAATGTGTGTGCTGGCAACCCTGGCAGTTACCATGACTGCCTTATCTGACACAACTTTCAACTCTATGAGAGGTTTTCTATGGGGATATCCCAAAAGGTCATTGGGTGATGCAGGGTATGCACTCAAACCATGGTTGATGACACCTATCAGAAATGTACACCCACCCACAGAATAATGCTTTAATGAGGCACACACTCAAACAAGAACTATCAAAAAGCATGTGTATGGACTGGTGAAGTCATGGGTCCAGTGCCTAGATACAGCAGGGGAAGCCCTGCAGTGTAATCCCTGTACTTGTGCTGAAATTTTCGGTGTATGTGCTGCCCTTCACAATATTCTCATGAGAAAACAGTTTCAGCAGGAACACCAAGGGGATAGGTCACACATATCACCACCACTGGCAAGGTCACCATAACTACAGGCAGATGAGGAGTCAAAGGGGGAACAACCAGCTGTTGTGGGCATTGGTAGACATAGGCACAATATACCCTTGCCCTGGCCAAGAGGCAATGGATAGCACACATGTTCACTACCTAAGGGGGTATGACTTTCATCCTGTGCAGATATGTACAGTAAAATTGATGGCAGGCAATGCTCACAACCTTTACTTACCCATGTAATGGCTGTGTACTGCTACCATCGCACAGACTCAGCCCAGAATTAAAACACTTGTAACTACTGGACTATCAAGGTAAGTGCTGAACATGGAATGGGAAAATAAATGGCTAAGAACACAAATGAATGGCAGATCCTTGCATTTTGTTACTTGCTTATGTAACTAAGTAGAAGATGGGTGAGTTTTACAATGACATCAATATGTGACAGCAGTGATACATGTTAATAGATATGTTCTCTATCAACTAATAGGCCTCATGCATCAAAGATACACACAATACAAAAACCTGTAAGAAAGCAGTGCAATTTCCAAAACAGCATCATAAACAAACACATATATACTAATCACTCAGTTAGCTATGCACCCTAGACATCAAAGAAAAGATTTATGTATCCACAAATCCAAAATACAGAATAAAGGATATTGCACAGTTCTCATCATTTGCAGAGGGTGTTGTATGGGGGGGCAGGAGGCTGACACAAAAGGTAGTGAGTGCATGTGACTAAGAAAGACAGGCAGACAGACATGTTGATAAATTATCAAATGGACACTGATACAGAATGAGCTGCAAGCTTGAAGAATGACCCATGTACATGTTATATGCGTGTCTGTATGGGCACTTAAGGTAAAACATCTGTGTAAGTGTCAGTAAGAATACAATCAAGCTCTGTGCTAGCTCTACATCCTGGTATGTCGGACAGGTGTGAGCTGTGCATGCTAGAGGTAACAGTTCATTGTCATTGTTCCTGACCACAAGAACTGCCTCTGCCACGAGTTGCACTGGAACATCCATGGCCATGGTCAGATGTGCTACTTCTACCTCAGCATAACTGTCTGTTGGATGAGTTCTCCTCATGAGTACACCCAGGACCATGACCCCATGGCCTAGTATGTCTGGGTATGGACACCTCAACCACTGATGAATCAGTGGAAGTAGTGCCACTGTGGGACCATGAACAGGCATGGCCACATTGGCTAACATTAGATGATGCTGCTGACCTAAATCTATGTGAATGCTATGCCCCTTCCAGAAGACTTCCCATCACATACACTGTTTGTTCCATAGTGTCATTCACCCAATCCATTGAATTGGCCACATGACAGAGGCAGTCAGTCATGTCAGCCTGTGCCACATCTACAACCCTAAGCATGACCTTGAAGGCCCTAGTGGAATGTGTCTGCACCTCCATGATGGCCCTAAACATACATCGAGTGGCATGTAAAGACATACCAGGATCAAGTAGAAGGTGGATAGCAGGCTTCCTCCCAGCACCCGTAAACGCCCACCTATGTGGCACCTCACACACACTTTGTCTACAACCACAGTCTATCACTTAAGCTGAAGTAACCACACTACCCTGATCAAGTGTCTCTCCCTCCACAAGTTCAATAGCTGAGGGCTCACTGGAATATGTATGCATACCCTACTGACTGTATCAGAATGAAATACAGGGGATGGCTTAATGTCAACCTCAGTGTCAGATTCAACCTCTCCACCCTCTTACTGTGCCTCTGTTTGAAGGAAGTCTGACAACTCTCTGACATCAGGCAGTAAGAGTTCTATACCTCCACTGTCAGGATCCCCTGCGATAATAATTAACAGACACAGGAGCAAAATTAGTACTACACTAAACATTTAAAACAGTTTATATGATAAACTAACAGTGGTTCATAGGTTCATAGGTTCATACTAGGCTATCTGCCCTAGGGCATTTATAAGCCTAGCCAGAATGTGTTTGGCTTTCGCCACCCATTTTAAATTTATTTTGCTATGCCCTTTTTCGAGGTTTGTATACTGTGCCTCTGTCTAACAGTGACACACTATTGAAAATGGTACAACAATAAATACACTCATTACACCCACCTCACACATACAGATAAATGCATTTATATCTAACAAATGGCCATCAATATTCAAATAAAAGTATTTGACTTACCACGTCCAGATGTCTCAATACTTGCTAGGAAGGATGGACCTGGAAGAAATGAAGCGAGGTAAGGGCACAATCATCACAACTGCAGTAACACAGGGGGACAGTGAATAAACAGTTTTTGCCTGTATTAAAACTGTACAACCACACTCTGTTTCTCCACAAAATATCACGACTACTATGCAAACATAACAGCAATTCTGCTCTCAGTGTAATACTCCAGGAAACCAAGTAGTAAAACACAAATATTTTATTCTAGCGCCTCAGTGTAGCCACCTTCAAGGAATAACACACACACAAAAAAGCACACCCTTTTTATATAATCTTAAATGACATTCGATTAATCAGTCAAATAATTAATTAAAACCAGTCACTTAAAGCAAACATTTCCAGTTTAACTCATTATTTAAACTCTTAGGAATCAAAGTTTTATACTTTAAAATATATATACTTTCTTTATACATCAGTTTTTGTTTTAATACATTTTCATTATTCTCAATGCATTCATTTTTTTCGAAAATAGTGCCATGCGACAAACTCTCATCACTTTTGTGACATGCTTTAAAATGGGAGGGTATTATTTTCTTTTCTTTTTGATTTCTCACATCCCTCAACTGTTCCATGAATCTAACCCGGAACTTTCTCATAGTCTCCCCTATGTAATACAGCTCACAAGGACATGTCAATGCATATATTACTCCTTTGCTTTCACATGTATATGCCGCTCTATATACAAATTTAACACCATTCATACTATAAACTGTATTGATAATATGTGTACATATACTACACTTATTACATCTAAAAGTTCCTTGTTGTAATAAAGGCCTTCCAATATTTACTTTTGGCATAACAAATGTACCATGAACCACCATGTCCCTTATATTTTTGCCTCTCTTAAACGAAAAAAGGGTCTTCTTGGTAGAATGGTTGAGAAAAACTTGTCCTGTATCAAATATTCCCAATAATATTTAATCATGTCAACCAATGCCCCACTTTTAATGTTATAAACAGAGACATGTTGTTGTTGTTTATCGTTCGGCTTTTCCCAGTTAGGGGTCGCCACAGCAGAACTCCGGTCCACTAATGATTGGCAGTAGATTTTGACGAATGCTGAGGTGCCTGCTCAACATTCAACCTTCAACAAAGGCACACCCATTTACGCATGTCTTTCGAATGCCCACCCAACCGTGGGGAGGACATGCAGACTCCATACAGAAGGCACTCCCTGCACTCCAGCCGAGAATCGAACGGGAGAATCTCTTGCTGTGAGGCAACAATGCTACTGCTGCACCACCATGGATTGTTTTATAAACAGAGACATAATATATGGAATTCTTCACATTCTGATCACTGAAATCACTATTTTGATAATCCATTTTCATTACTTTTTTTTTCTCTTACTTGTATCCCTTCCTTCTAATACCTTTCTTTGAGCTGCTTCTATGGACTTTAAATTAAACCCCCTCCCCTAAACATTTTTATTGTTTCCCCATTTCTTGTGCCAAATTAGTTTCATCATTACATAACTTAGATAACGTTATCAATTCTCCATAAGGCAGGGCATTCATTACATGTTGGGATGACAACTAATTGCAAAAAGGTATTGGCTACCATCTTCAAACTTCCTATATATGTTAGTTGTGACACTACCATATTCTTTACCTTCTAGAATCAAATCTAAATAAAATACTTTCATTCCTTTTTGTAGACCATCAAAAGACAGGCCAAATGGGTTTTTATGCAGGTCAGTTACAAAACTTTCTACTTCATTCCAACCACCTTCACAAGCAAAAATGAAATCATCAATGTAACAAAAATAAAAATGAACATATTTCTTCATTTATTTATTTATTTCACATTTGTTAACCGGATTGGTCCAACTGGGTAAGAATTTACCCTTTTTCAGTGGAGACATGAGGGGAAAAGCCCCAAACAGACATACAAATACATACAAATAGAGACAAATTAAGAATATTAAAGAGCAAAACAATCTTATGGATACAATGGATAAGAAGAACATAATGTACTCAATGGAATAACACATAGCTATATATACAAAATGTGTAGTAATAGGTTGTAACAGGAGAAACAACAATAATAAAACCAGCAGGTAAGCAGGAAGGAAGTTAAGGTTGTAGGTAATATAATGAAAAGAAACAAGGTATAATTAGATTAGTGGCTAGAAGTAGAAATGTGTAAGTGCAGGGGCTTCAGAATTGAGGGAAAGTAGAGTGAGAGTAAAATGTAGAGAGGGTTGACTGCACAAGGGACCGTAGGTCAGAAGAGGGAATGGTGCAAAAGAAGATAGTAGTAGAGGAAGGATGTAGTGAACTAGAGGAAGGGTACAGAAAGAAGAGCAGTTGGATAAAGTAAGTTATAGAAAGAGGAAAAAGGTCTTATAGATCGGACTTAGTAGTGAAGTGGGTATGTGGAGAGGGAGAGGTTAAGTAGGATGATAACAGGTACATAAAGGATTGTTATGGAGGTACACTATCAGGTCATCATAAAATTTAACTTCCATAAAAATGTAACTTCAAAAAATGACATAAGTTGACATACACAGGGGCAAAATGCTGCCCCATTGCCGTTCCTTGTTTTTGTCTAATCAACCATTTCCACAACAAAATATGAAAAGAGAGTGTCACCTAGAAAGTATTTAATCACCTTCAACCCATCCTCATGTCTAATTGAAGTGTATAAACTTTTCACATCAAGTACCAGCCAATATTTCTTTTTATTCCATACAAGAGGGAAATTTTTTTTAAGGAAATCAACACTATCTTGTATATATGCAGGTGATTTCTGAACATATGGCAATAATATACGATGTAGTTTTATACCCATGTTATGAAGGAAATATCTACAAGCTGAAATTATAGGTCTACCTGGGGGATTACTAAGACTTTTATGTACCTCTGGTAGACATAAAATATAGCTCTTTCACTATTCCTATCAAACAACTTGTTCTTTACATCCTTTGTGGTAAAATATCCTAATCTAACATTCTTTTCCAACAATATTTCAAATTTAATTAAGACCTGATTGTACACTTCTCTTGCACATTTTTCATAGACTTCCCCAATTTCCAAATGTTCCATACACATTTTATAATATTGAACTACATTCATTACCATTATCTTATTACCTTTATTGGCTGGTTTTATTATTAAATCCTTGCTGTTCTGTAGTTCCTTTAATGCTTGCCACTCCTTAAAAGTAAAATTATATTCTATATTTCTTTTGTTTTTCAAAATTTCCTCACATATATTATCACCCCAAAGCCTATCATGGTACCAAACTGTTTTACATGTATATTATCAAAAGGGGGGATAAGCTTGCTTAAATCAGGAATGCTAGAAACATCTACTTTACAGTATGCATTTAAATCATTGCCCCCCAAAACAACATTAATTTCTTCCATTTCATCCTGACATTAATAAAAACTATCTTCTAAATCACTGAATGATTGAATTTCATTACTGACATCCTCATTAGCAATGTTTTTTTTGCATGGCAAAATAACATTTCAAATGCAGTTTACGAATAAATCTAAATATTTCTTGCTTTACTACATGGGTCCTCAGTATAACCATGGGAACAAACTTGAGTCCATAATTTAAAACTGTAACCTGTTCTTCTGTTAAACTACAATTGGATAAATTAAGTACAATATTAAATTTAGTACATACCTTTGTTGTAATATCATCTACATTTTTTATTAAATTGTTGTCCATTACCCTGCCCATACTTAAAGTCCCTTATTTGGCCTTCATTTGTATTGTATTCATTGCAGGTATAATTTATGCCCCTTTTCTAGCTCGGCCTCGGCACTCCAAAATTCCCTCCTATATTCTTCTGGTTGTTGAAGCTGTCGTAGTTCAGGAAAATCTTCATTTTCTTCTGTTGCATAATAGTTAGTCCCCTCCGATGACACAAAGGAAGTTGAGGGAGCTCTTTTAAAGCTTAGGCAATGATGTCATTGCTCTCATGTCTTCCAATTGGTTGCTGGCAAAAAAGCATGCCCCCCCCATAGTCATTGATATCTCTGGTTAGCTTAGTTTTTTTTTTTATATTCAATCAAGTCCATTTCCAAAGCAGACAACTTTTTATTAATTTTCTCAAGGAAATTGTTAACATTTTGACTCCTCAAAGAAGTGCTTAAAGTGTGAGACAAAGATATTAATTCTTGTTTCATTTTTTAATGTTTGACTTGGTCCCTTTCTAACAAGATGTGCAACCATTTGATTACACATCTACGTGAAGCATTCACCCACCTTTCTCTGAATTGTTTTTCAATGGGACAACTCAGATCAATTGGCAAACTTGGATTTTTTATGAACCTTAGTCCCGTCAGTGTTATTTTAAGGTCTATATATCTTTGTAGACCCAAAATGTTAAAGTATGTTCTTGTCTTCTTTTCTAGCAGTCTTTCAAATTTGTCACAAATCTCTCTCTTTTCTGATGAAATTGCACCATGAGTTTGATCCACAGCCACAAAAGCATCAATTACTCTTTTAGTTCTTTCGGTAATCAGAAAATCTAAAATAGGACCAGTACCTTGATTAGTGGAGCAATTATCTGGAATAAGACTGGACACATGCAGCACTCCATTTAAATAATGTTCCATAGTTCTCTGGGATCCTGCCTGGGACACTAAACTTCTACTTGCTCCCAAAATGGAAATGGATTCCTCTCGAAAAGGGCAGGGAGCATCTCTGTTAGTATCTGAAGACATGTTAAAACTGTACAACCACACTCTTTGTTTCTCCACAAAATATCACAACTACTATCCAAACATAACAGCAGTTCTGCTCTCAGTGTAATACTTCAGGAAACCAAGTAGTAAAACACAAATATTTTATTCTAGCGCCTCAGCGTAGCCACCTTCAAGGAATAACACACACACAAAAAAGCACACCCTTTTTATATAATCTTAAATTACATTCAATTAATCAATCACATAATTAATTAAAACCATTCTATATTCTAAATACACTCATTACACCCACCTCACACATACTGATAAAGGCATTTATATCTAACAAATGGTCATCAATATTCAAATAAAAGTATTTGGCTTACCACGTCCAGATGTCTCAATACTTGCTAGGAAGGATGGTCCTGGAAGAAATGAAGCGAGGTAAGGGCACAATCATCACAACTGCAGTAACACAGGGGGACAGTGAATAAACAGTTTTGCCTGTATGTTTGCTAACAATAGTTTTAACTGAAACTTAGCTAACATGTCCACCCACTGCCCATGTGTAATGAATGCAAATGTGTCCTTAAGTGTATTAATTTATCATTAGGTGCATAAAAAGAAAACATAGGAACTATTAGTTAAATGCTTCTATATTTTACTATACTAGCAAATCTTACAACTTCTGTAAGCATATCTGGAATCCCCTCCTGGAACATACGTGTCCTCCCAGACACATCAGCACCGACATCAATCACATGTTGGTGTGTATATTTAATACTGTATTTTAGTACTGTAAACTAAACTGCACTGTTTGTACTATGTGTCTGTCTTATTGTGCCTGTTAAATCGTATTTTATTGCTGTTTTCAATGTTGCAAAGTTTTTTTGTTGTTTCCAATGTTTGCTAAGTAATTGTTGCTACTTTTCACTGTTTCCAAAGCATCTGCTCTGTTTGTTCTGTTTTCCCCATAAGCAGTGTTTAAATAATTGATTTGTTTGCCGTTTAAAACATTCTTCAATGTCTCCTTGCTGTTTTTCTATTGTTTAAAACATTTATAGTGCCTCACTGATGTTTTTCTGCTGTTTAAAACATTTTCCATCTGTTTTGTCCACCAAATGTAGTTGACTAAACAAATGTGGGACAAAAACATGTTAAAATAAAAGCAGTACACACACACACACACACACACACACACACACACACACACACACACACATATATATATATATATATATATATATATATATGTGGATTCCTATTACAAGAACGAAAGTTCACTACTTCGAACTTGTAATAGGAAACCTCACTTCTGCGAAAGTACACTTTAACAAAAGTGAACTTTTGCATAAGTGCACTTCACTGAAAACACCACAGCACAGTGGAGGACATAAAAAACAAGCTAGGTCCTCCACTATGGTGCAATAGTCACGGAACTTAGGGTTAGGGCACGGATTAGGGTAAGAGGATAGTTAGTAAAGCTATCCCCTTACCCTAACCCATGCCCTAACCCTAAGGTTCGTAATTATCACACCATAGTAGAGGACATTGCTATGTCCTTCATGGTGCTGCAGTCGTCATGGACCTTAGGGTTAGGGCACGGGTCATAGTAAGGGGATAGCCCTATGACCTGTGCCCTAACCCTAAGGTCCATGAGTACTGCATGGAAGTTCAGTACAGCACCGTTCGTTGTACTGAACTTCACGTAAGTGCACTTTTGATTAAGTGCACTTTCGCTGCAGTGAGCATTCTATGCACTATTTTGAATTAGTGAAAATTTGATCTAGTGTATGGAACCCATATATATATATATATATATATATATATAGATATATATATATATATATATATATATATATATATGTGTGTGTGTGTGTGTGTGTGTGTGTGGTGTGTGTGTGTGTGTGTGTGTGTGTGTGTGTATATATATATATATATATATATATATATATATATATATATATATATATATATATATATATATATATATATTTATATATATTGTTTTTTTTTCCACATGGGCCTACTTCACATGACTGAAACTTCATTTGATTGACTTTCATTTGACCAAGACCAAAATACCTAATTTTCAAAATACTGAAAACTCACTTGACTGAAACTCATAATAATGAAACCTTACAATGCTACATTTCAAAATACTAACTTGTAAACCATAGACATGCACACTTGTAACACCAATGAAAAACTCTTTCCAGAACTTAAAAACTACTTACGTACCATCTTAAAAGAAACCGGGCGATATAAAACCAAACTAGGTGGGGGGCTATGCCCCCACACACCCATAACTATATATACTACCTCCAGGATTATACTATAGAAGGGAAAAGGGCATATCCCTTTAATTTGCCTTACAGTACTCTGCATGCTGCCACTACTGCTGGGAACGCACAAAGCATCCACCATATTACTTGAGATACTTACCATAAAAATGTAAACAGACATATCCACATTTAGAGATACTACAACACTACTTTCTGCATGACTATCAGTATTCTGACAATCAGCACTATAAGTTACAGTAATTCTTTTTATCACAAGCATATCACAAGGAGAAGACAACCCCACATCATGTCTATGGCTTACAATTCAGTATAATGAGATTCAGACAAATGAGTTTTCAATATTTTGAAAATTTGGTATTATAGTCTTGGTCAAATGAAATTCAGTCAAATGAAATTTCAGTCATATGAAGTAGACCCATATACACACACACAGACCACAGAGAGAGATGTGTGTGTGTGTGTGTGTGTGTGTGTGTGTGTGTGTGTGTGTGTGTGTGTGTGTGTGTGTGTGTGTGTGTGTGTGTGTGTGTGTGTGTGTGTGTGTGTGTGTGCGTGCGTGTGTGTGTGTGTGTGTATGTGTGTGTGTTTGTGTGAGTGTGTTTATGTATACATATATATATATATATATATATATATATATATATAGATAGATAGATAAACATATATAGATACACACACACACACACACACATATATATATATATATATATATATATATATATATATATATATATATAAATATATAGATATAGATATATAAACATATATAGATACACACACATATATATATAATATATATATATATATATATATATATATATATATATATATATATATATATATTTGTGTTTCAAGAACTATTTAAGACTCACAAGAGTGAATGTTCAAAGACTGAATCTAAAGCAATTGATAATATGATGAACTAAAATTATTTTATTTATTTATTTTATTTTATTTTATTTTATTTGCAGGTGAAAGGCCCCCTGCTAATTATAGATACTAACTGTGAGTCTGTGAGATTGCCCAGCAGTGAGGTAAAGACAAAGTCCATGTTCCTGTTGCAACACGGTCTCCGTAAAAAAGGCTGTCAGCAAAAACTGGGTAGAATATTCACTCATATGTGAATTTTCTTTTTTTCACAACAGAAAAGTGTTCACTCAGATGAATGTTACTCACTCAAACTGTAGCCATCGGGCTACATTAGGGCTATATGTCCATTTTCTAAATCACTAAATATTGATTTTTGCAGAATGATCCAGCAATTATCTACTGAAAAGATCAGTCAGAAGTAATTTAAACTGAAACAACAATACAGCTGAGTCATGTGCCAAATATGGGATTCTTGGGTTCATATTAAAACACTGAATGCTGAAAATAGTGAACAGTGTTTCATCGACACATATTCAGTGAAAGCTGAAAATGTCGAAACCACAGAACAGTGATTTCTTTCCTAGGGAAAGAAATCACTGTTCCAACCCCCCCCAAAAAAACATTAAACACTTCCAAACACATACACACATACCCTAACCCTAATTATACCCCCCAAAAACCAGTAAACAACTAAATACACATATGCACGTAACCCAACCATACATCTAACGAAAAAAAAAACAGTAAACATTTTAAAACATATGCACTTACCTTAACCGGCACCCTAACCCTAAGGTCAGTAACTCTCGTACATTTACATAAACAGTTCCAAGCACATACACACTTACCTTAACCCTAATCCTACCCCCCAAAACAAAAGTAAACAGCTGAAAACACATACACACGTAACTCAACTATACATCTAATGCAAAATAAAAAACAGTAAACACTTTCATACATATGCACTTACCTTAACCCGCACCCTAACCTTAAGGTCAGTAACTGTTGCACAATCACGCTAGGGAGCTATACCGGACAACGGACCACACTACACTTCAGAACAGGCAAAGCAACGAAGGGGTCAAGCGACTTTTTTCCCAGGGTAAGAATTCACTGAACAGCCGCTTCATTGTTTTACCTGTTCGCCCTACATGTGTTGCCGAAAAAGCATTCGACAAAATGCATTTTCATCATTCTAATAGGAACCCGGATTCTTTGGAACTGCCATGGTGTTGCACATACATAATGAAGACAATCCCCTCTGCTTTCCAACTGCTTAGTTTATCAGGAAATAGTAGCTCTTCCAATTCACATAAATCTCTGCATGGGGTAGGGCCAGCTTGTTAATTATTATTATTATCATTATTATTATTATTATTATTATTATTATTATTATTATTATTATTTGCTGCATGTGTATAAGCTAGGGTATTCAGCACCTTGGGACTGCATGCAGTGTTATTGAAGCAAGGCACAGTCATGGCTTTCCTATTTATTATCTATACAAAGCATAATGTAGAAACACTTATTAAGCATTTATGAGACAGATGCCTGAGATATGTTTAACGTGTCACCATCTGGGCACTCTAAACTCCCATTAGCTAAGAAAGTAGGCTTTTACTACTGCCTCTCACTAGAAACTTCTATATAAATCCTAAGTTTTAGAGTTTATTATCTCTTCACTGCAATAGCTCTACACTGCTAGGTGAAAAATGCAGCCCTGGTTCAATATACTGACAATTCCATAGTAATCTGCTCTGCAAATCTCTCTCTTTATGCTCAAGACCTTGCACAGCAATCAGTATTGACTGAAACGTGGCTAAATAATTCTTAACTATTTCAAAACCCTAAAAAATAATACAGCTCTTCATCCCAAAACACATCTCTATAAAAACAACACTGTTCTCAATAATGTCTGTCAACTACACCATGATAGAATGAGTAAACCAATCAAATTTACTGGGTGTCAGTTGAAATTTGATCACCACATCATGGTTAACAAAAGTCATCCCTCTCAACTGTTCAGATTTTCGGAGAAGGTCTAGATTTTAATCTCATATATTTGGTCTGTTCCTTATCGAATATATGGTTTTCTGACAAATCATTGAAGACTGAAATCAACAAATAATGGCATGCATTTGAGTTTGAGGCTTCAAATCCCCCAGAAAATGCATGCTAACACTAATTATGTTATTACATCATATTTCTAAGTTTATAAAAGCAACATTTAAAATCAGTCCCTATTCTGTGACCTTTGTTGCCCCATTACGTTTAGCTTTGTCCATATTTTGTTCACTAATAGGTTGAAGTATGTCACTGACATAGCCAGAAGACATATAGCCTCCACTGTTTTGCTGAGTTCTCTCCTCTCCAATATTCTGTCCCAGTCTGCACTAACCTTCAGTCTCATGAATGTCCTAACTTGAGCAATGTTATAATAAAACAGCAAAATTTGCAGTAAACTATAACATTAGAACATTCCACTGCCTAGCCCTTGGAGAATTAAATTGGGTAGACCTACCACATCATGTAGTTCTTTCTCAGCCAACTGCAATACACGGACTTCTCTAAAATCCAGAAAACAAAAACTTAATACAACACTACTTCCCCAACAGAAGTTTTCTCTCGAGAGATAAATCTCTAATCACTATGACCAAATCATCTAATACTACATGTGACTCTATTTTCATAGAGTGTAGCAAAACCAAGGAACCACATATCATTACCACTGAAATCTGTCCAGAGTATAAACTCATTTAAAACATAATTAAAACTTCATCTACCAAATCAATGCAACTGCCCTCTGTCCAGCTCCAGCACAATGCTCGCTATATCAGCAAACCATTTTTCTTCATTAAGAATTCTATACCCCAGTACAAGTCTTCAAATATTACTGAGTAGTTTTACTGGCATATCCCAGCTATATACAGTACATTGTTTGATGACACTGCTCTGCCCTTTTATACTTCTAATATAAACCTTATAATAGTCATGTATATAAATGTCTCTGAACCTGCTTTACACCCCACCTCTTAACTATAATATTAACATTTTCTGCCCAACCTAGATTCTTCCTTCACCCCCATTTCTTAAAAAATATAAACACTAATTACATGATCTATAATCTATCTGACAAACCTATTAATCCATCTCTTCAATGTTCAGCATTCAGCATCTACTAATGCACTTTTAAATTGTAATAGTTGCCTCTTTTTCATAGGAATGTAATCTAATTAGCAAATATATGTGTAATTGTTAATGGATTTAATTTAAAGTCTGTTCATGTGTATTAGTGAATGTCTGTTTTAAAACGTTTGTAATATGTTGGAGATTTTGTTCACGGGCCTCTGGCAAACCTAGTCTGCAAATCCATCAAACAATGCAAAATAAAAACAAACAGTTATTTGCTACCAAAACAAAATCATTGTTACTAGCTACCTGAGCCAGAATTATCAGTGCATCAGTGATGTGAAAAATACTCTGCTATACATGCAATTTATCTGTCTGTCTGTCTGTCATTCATCTATTCCAGAGGAATATCAGTTATCCTTCTCCACAGGAGTGGCTTAAACAAGCTCTTTCTATGATTTTGACAAAGTACACCATGAAATATCTGAGCTTTATTATTGTTTTTGATTGCAAAGGTTTGTTTTACTGTACAAGTAGCTAGTTTGTATATATGCCTACTGTTTAACTATGTATTACAAGTTTTTTACTTGTTACCACCTGCTGATTTTGAATTCAATTTATTGTGTGTTATTTCTAATTTAAGTCCTGGTTGAAAATACACTTTTAGGAAGAAGCTATCCACCAAGTCAGCAAAATAAATAAAGAAACAAAAAACTAAATATAAAAATACATACATACATAAACAGTCAAAAACTTATAAACAAACTTATCAGCACATCAATCAGCATATTCAAATCTGTCTTAAGTAAGCTGCAGTTAACATTGATCATATTAACAAATTCCAGCAAATAGTCATCCTCTCATAAGACCATCACTGTTTTCAATATTTACATATTTTTTTTAATATTCTTAGAAGATATCCTCAGTCCATAAGCTCTAATCATACTGAAAGATAGTTTGCAATCAAAGGATGACAACTCATGTTATTCAAAAAATTTTTAACAACTTTTGTCAAATACTGTCTATTAAAATATTCACAGAAAACAACTGGTTCCTGGGTATATATCATAAACCATGTAGACCAAAATGCAAATAGATATAAAAAACTGGTCCAGGATCACCATGGCTAAAAAACAAATATATATTGATCAACGTAGTAATCACTTTCACGACCTAATAGTCGCTTCATCAGACTCTCATAGTGTAAAACACATGCACCTAACAAACCACTGTATATTTATGGAGAAGATGTTATGTCCGATTTTAGACAATGTGAAGATAGTGTTGAAAGACATGAAGTCTTTTCTACAAGAATTGTATGATAATGTGAAGGGACTTGGATCAAGTGATGATTTTTTTTTGTTACAATGGATATTGAATCCCTTTTCACTGTGATACCTAATACATGGGATGTAGACAACATTAGAGAATTTTTGGTTAATGGAAGGTATTTGTCTTTTGACAAGATTGATTTGATATGCACATTATTAGAAATTATTTTAAAGAATAATGTTTTTGTGTTTAATAATGATTTTTTTCTACACAAGGTTGGCGTGGCTATGGGCATAGCTTGTGCCAATACCTACGCCAACCTTGCACTGGTAAAATGGGAGGAGAATTTTGTGCTGCACAACAATAGGTTCAGTATGTATCTTCTTTGGTACGTTCGGTTTGTGGATGACATATCTTTTTCTTTGGAATGGTTCTGGTAAATTGCTATCCCATTTTATAGATTATTTTAGTACAACATTCCTGAGGTTTACATATAGATACTGTAGGGAAAAGATAGACTTCCTACATGTCACAATCAAGAAGTCTGAATTAGGAAATCTGCAGACATGTCTATATAGGAAGCCTATCAGGAAAAAATCATTTCTGCATAAAAATAGCAAGCATCCTAGACATGTCTCAGTGCTTAGGATTATGAGGTTGCACAATGAAGACTCCCAACTAGCTGTCTATTGCTGAGTTGAAGGTGGATTTTTTGATGTAGGAGTATTCAGAAAGAGAGATAGATGAGTGAGTGTCCACCTACTTCAAGAGAGAGGGACCAGAGGTAAACCCCATTTTTCAGAATACCATCCCAAAGATAGGAGGGAGCATGATCATATTAGGGAGAGACAAGTGAGGGTTCCTATGACTTTTTCAAGTGATGTTAATGCCTTTTGTGACATCATCAAAAGGAACTGAAGTATTTTGAGGGTATCTGATGAACTCAAGGACATTATCAGTGACAGACCAATGTTCTTGTTTAGGAACAGTATGTCACTCAAAAGGTAATGATGCTATAGAACAGGATTAGAGAAACCAGTAGTAACATCACAAAGACAAGGGGCATATCCTTGCAGAAATTGTAATGCCTGTAGATATATTCATATAGGACTTAGCTTCCCACATTTGCAGTCAGGGTTGACCACTGAATGTAAGTTCTATGCTGACTGTTGTTCCAGGAATGTTGTATACTACAGTTTTTGTTTGACATGCAGTGCATTCTATATAGGAAAAATGAATCGATCCCACACAGAATGTATCTTAGAACATCTAAGGGATATTAGAAATAGCAAAGAGAGTAATGCGATAGCACAACATGTTAAAATGAGTTAGTATCAACATGAATTTAAAATGTTCGTTTTAGAGGTAATCAAGGATAATATTAGAGTGGGGGGGCATTAGGAATAGAACTGAGCTGGCAGAGCACAGGTAGATATTGTATCTTAATGCAGGAAGGTTACCAGGGATTAATGATGCAGTTTCACTGAAACCTTTCTTACATGCATGCACACTCCCCCATTGATTTAAAGTGTGTGTAGTATTTTATATGATTATTATTTGTAGGTTGTATTATACCTATACCTGTATTTTTAATTTGTGTGAATATTGAGGTTGTTATGCTCCTGTGTTTTTAAATTCATTTCCATTGTTAACTAGATTTTGCCGATTGTCTGCTTTTGGTATAAATTAGGTGCATGTGCTTTACAGTATGCGAGTCTGATGAAGCGACTGTTAGGTCAAGAAAGCACTTCCTACGTTGGTCAATAAATATTTGTTTTTTAGCCATTCTGATCCTGGACCATTTTTTATCTTTATTTGTCTATTAAAATAGTCTGTTTTATATTTCCATTTCCATATTATTGGCAATACCGTTAACCCTGTTCTATACAACTGTGCATATAACATGCCGTGAGCCTTAAAAAATGTTGATAGAGTTTTTAAAGTAAAGTGCTGCTGTTGATAGACCTCATCTAACCTTTCATGTTCAACACTGTCAAAGTCCTAAACTATGACTAACTTTAATAGACTGCACACTGTTTGAGTAATTAAGAGTTTTGGCTCACAGCTTAAGTGTATAGAGTTTAGTCCTTATCTCTATTCACTATAAGGAGTTTACAAGTTCTCCTTTTGCCTACATTTCCTCACACCCTCCTCATAAAAGCAGGTTCATTGTCTTACTTAAAGTGTCCACATATATTACATTTTGCCTTGCTATTAAGATTATGCCATAGCTGAAAATGGATCATAATGGCCAGCTCACTATGCCAAGCAAATTAATAAATTAAATTAAATGCTACACAAAAAGAAAGCACAGGTTCAAAGGTGCTGTCTATCTGGTAGCATATACAACAATATGAAGGTTTACACTTTTATTTTAGACTTGAGATATTAATTATAAGAAGCAACTGACTAAATGGCATACATTGAGCTATACAGCTGGGAAAACTTTGTTTAATTTACTTCATCACTGAACAACATCATGTTTAGGACACCTTCAGAGTGAATTAAGGGTTGCCATATGCAAAACTAACTTAACCTTGTATTGTATATTATTTGTTCATTTGAAATACTACTGACTTTAGAATTAAAAAAAAAAAGTGTGTTTTCATAACCACTTAATACACTTACCCTGGGATTCATGGAGCTTGGCGCAAGGCCGGCGTTAGGCTTGCGCCGACCGTGCGGCATGTAGATGGCGCAGTAGCACCATATGCATATTAATGAAGGCCCGCTGCCACCACAGCCACGTGCATAGGAAATGAGCGTGAGTGCATGGGGCGTGTCGAAGTGCCACACGGAGGCGTGGAAATGTCGGCTGTTGACGTGCAACCTAAAATGCTGGAATATTACAATCTGCCTGCAATAGTAATCACACCTGTCAGTGTCCGTGGATACTGAAAGGTATGCAAAGCATGCAAGACAGTTCTTGCGAACACAAAATTAAGAAGCAAACACAAATGCACGTTAGCGAATATAGAGTCTCCATCCCTCGAACAAATGACATTTAAAACCATGTGCCTGTATTCTAATGCAGTGTAGATATTTATACCAAGTGGAAGTGAAACGCATCATGTTAGCATGCTGCCAATAGCTACGTGTAGCCCAATGGTCAGGGTTACCACCTGTCCCACATTGTGAGGGATAGTACACAGCTGATCAGTTGTGTCCATACCAAAACCATTATAAATGTAAAATATCCTGCAACCATATGACATAAGTAATAGTCACATACAATAGCTATTTCCATATGTAACATACCACATGTTACAAGAAATAGAATAAGCAAGTAAACGAAACAGAAGGAGCATATAAACTACTACAACAATAAGCTAACATGTAGGCATAAAACACAAGTATTATCCATTGTACTAACCGTGGGTATGTGTTGTCCTGTAGAATCTGATCTGTGTCCGGAATATATCCCATCCTGGCCATATGAAAAGGTGGCAACCCTACCAATGTTCAGAGCATTCGGCCAAAATCCGCCCATCTGTGGTCCAAGCCGTTCTTGTCAGAATGTGGTAAAGTTGAACGGGTATTACCCAGGTGCACCTATCATGTCATGAAAGATAAGTATTTGCGTGTACCTATGTGCATGATGTACAGCATGTGGAAGGTGAAAAATGCCAGGGTTGTCCTCACAACCACACAGGTACCTGACAT
>NC_056737.1:1432222826-1432260326 GCF_019279795.1 Protopterus annectens
TGTTGTATCTGAAACAGCTACATGTTATAGGAAACAGTATTAGCAACTATAATGCTACAAGAATAACCTTAATGTATGCAAACCGGTGAAGTAGTCAGTTTACTACTGGCTGTGGGTATGTGTTGCCTTGCCAAATGTGACAGCTCTACATATAGGTCCTATAGGGCTGCCACCTTTCCAAATGGCCAAAGTGGGACCTGCTCTGTAGAAATGTCAGATGTACCAGGTCAGAACATACCTACAGCCATGCATAGTACAGAAATATACATATTAGCACAAATCAAAGCTTAGTCTAGCAGCAGTCAAGTTGCTTATGCTACGTCACATAACATATCGACGTGTCATGTATACAATAACCGTTACATGCAACTATTACAGACAAGTGGAATATAATAATGTCCTGTAAGCAGGACATTTGCTATGACTAGAGTAGTCTCGCATGACACATATGCCTAATGAGGGACTGTCCCATGCAAAGTGGGAAAGGTGTTACTCCTAGAGTCTCACGTCGGCCAATCTAAAAGGTGGAAAACCTACAATAGGTATGCGGTAGCATGACCCGGCAGAGAGATGCATTTCCCAAAAAACATTTACATGTCAGCATTGCAGAGTATCAGTTCCCATGTATCAGCCAGATGGGAGCAGATTATATGAGGAACACGCGTATAATATGATTATGTCACTGGACAGGTCTCCGATTCCGTACAGTCAAACGTCTGCCGTCGCCTAATGGTTAGCCATACCAGATACTGTAATCATGTAGTCCGATGTAATAGGCATCACAAGGGATTGCGCCCACACAGCGTGAGTGACAAGTGCAAGCACCAATGTCGGTGCACGTGCAAGTGAGTGAGCGAGCGGGTGTAAGCATGTTTGTCTACCAGTATGTGAGTATTGCACTGTTAAAGAAATGTGGAGTCTAAACAAGTATAAGGAGCTGTAACCAGAGGTCAGCAGTGCTTAACACCGTGCAAACCCATGCACAACCGCTCCCACCTGCTGGAATGTGCCTTACCCACTCCGTATCCAAAGGCGTTGTTCTGGCCGCAAACAAAGAACCATCCTTTGCACGTGTTGGTAGCAATACCCTGCGCACACAGCTCATGTGAATTACCAATACACCATGGCATATATACAGACAATAGATAGTACCACACACATACCATACAGCACAGTCATCCAACAGTATAGCAATGTACTGGTAGATATGTCCGGACCACTGGTGTTTGCAGACCTGGCCGTCCTGTGTTTCAATGTGTGAGCATGCCCAGTATGACTGTTACGCATGTTCTCGACTGACATTACAGTCATACCTTCATGTGTTTGAGCATGCCCAGTATGGTCAACTGAATCGCATGGGTCACATGTCCAGATAGTCAGTACTGTGGTGCCGACCCCTGTGTTGTACACCAACAGGTGGCATGCCATGTCTGCAGGGTAGCTAATGGTCATGTGGCATTGACTTTTGCCACATTTTTGCACAGTGTGGGGGGACATCCAACTGTATCCACAGTCCTACACAGCACCGGGGGTGGCACACATGACTGTCACATGTGTACATTGGAAGGGGGGCACAGCTGACAGTTGTACACATTTGCTACTACTGTACTGGTATGCCAGGTACTCCATTTCAGTGTGTAGATCTACCTAAATTGCTGGTTGGAGGCATACCAGTATACGTCAGATCCTAGCTTTAATTACCAGCATAGTGGTTTCAGACGTCTTAACCTTCACAACATACATCCAACTGCCTGGCCTGCTGTAGTCTGTGTGTGTGTCTGTGGGGGTTGGGGTCATCCATTGGGCATATCCAGAGGCCATTGTATAGCATTTGTCTGTATTGGTCTACACCTGTCCAGCTGTATGAGACTTGTGTGGGCTGTATGGACACACATGATGTTCAGCCCATAACCTGCAGTGGGTTAGGACACCCTGTGTACTACTGGCTACTATTGTGACCCCGGTATGTGCTACAGATGTCATGGTGTCACTATGGATGTGTACTGTCTGCTGCCCTAATAGTCGGCCACCAAATTCCCTTGTATGCTCACATCCATACCATAGCTACAGGTAAATACACATTATGCTGGTGTTGTTTTTTGCTGGTGGAGCTGTTTCGTGGATGTGTCATTAAACTGAGTGATTTTAACAGTTTGGAGTATTCTCTCGTCTGCCTTCTGCACTTTTTAAATACACATTTGAATACAACTGCCAATTGGTAGGTTGATTGACTTACCTTGGGGGTGTTCCAGACCTGAGGATGGTGCTGGAGGGCTGCCTATGTCGGATGCACACAGTGCACTTCCTATACATGGCTGAGCACAGGTAGTGCCATGTTTGGCATCCCTTGTACTGTCTGTGCGAGTCAGAGAGGGTGAAATTCCCTGGGTACCTACTGTGTCAGTGCATATGCCATGTGTTGCCTCTTTGCCAAGGGCAGGTCATACTGTGCATGCCTCCTTTCGCCTACTGGGTCCAGCTCAGGTAGTTCCTCCTCCAAGTCACACTGTGCCTGTACAGGCCTTGGCATTGGTGGGGGGCTGTGTGGCCCTGCCCCATGCTGTTCCTGCTGCAACTGTTACCGCAGGATCAGATTGTGTAGCATAGCACATACCATAACAATTTGGGTGCATGTAGCTGGTGAATACTGCAAGGCTCCACTGGATGTGTCCAGACACCAGAACCGTGACCTGAGCATCCCAAACACATGCTCAATTATATGTCTTGCCTGTGCATGTGCCTCATTATGGTGTAGTTGTTCAGGTGTGTGTGCATTGCTGATGGGTGTAATCAGCCACGACTCCAGTGGTTACCCAGCATCCCCCACTAGGAGACTGTAGGGGATGTCCATATTGGCAAAGGTGTGGTACAGCTGCATCAGATGCCATATATCGGAATCGTCATAGCTTCCAGGGCAGACAGCACACACATTCAGTTTAATGCCCTGGCCATCGCATACGGACTAGCTGTTGGAGGGTATGCCCCTGCAGTTAATGTAGGCCCTACCCCACTCACCCGGTGTTGCTTTTATGTGTACATGCGTGCAGGCTATAGAACCCAGTACCCCAGGGTAGTCTGCCATTTGGTGGAAGAGACGCATATCGCTGGTCAACAGATCACGTGTGTTGAGGACATGTACGTGCTCACTGGCATGTGGTGACATGGCGTCTGTAAACTGGTGCAATACTCTGAATGCAGATGCCTGTGAGATCCCCATGATATCCCCATTTGTGCTATGGGAGGTACCTTTGGCTAGTATACCTAGGCCAACACATACCTTGGTATCCACTGGGATGGGTTTCCCTCGGCCTGTTCGATGTGTCAGGTGTGGCCGGCACAGCTCAACAAGCTGCTGCAGGAGGTCTCTGTCCACCCCATAGCGCTCCACTATCTCCAGCTCATGTAGCCCCTGGTAGGTTACCCTGGGTCTGTAAAGTCTTATGTCACCTCACTAAGGGTTGTTCGACAGCATTCACATCCTCACCACCCTCAGCCTCCTGCACATGTTGGTCTATGTTGCCTGCTGCAGCCCTTCTCATTTGGTTGGATTGTGTTGAGAAATGTCCCCGCATGTATACACCAGTGGTGTAAAGTGTGGAAGAAATCTGTGTGTATGGTGCTTGCTCACTTTACCGTAGTGTTCTGGGGCAGGCTGGCCATGTAATCTGCTGATTGTGCTGATTATCACCTGTTTGTGCAGCCTGTTCACCTTGACTACTCCACTACTGCTGTTGTCCCTCCCAATTTCACCAGGCAGGTATAGACACAACCCTAGCTTAGGCGTGCTAAGGCAGGAGCAATTCCAAGGCACAGGGCTCCAATGTACGCACAGTATGCCTGACCCCCCTCCCATGCTTTCACCTATATTCGAGTCCTGCACCCGGCTATCTATACACATACACTCTTGGGATCTGCATCACACCCTGGGGATAAATGGGATTCACTACTGTCAACCTCATTTGCTTAGTATTGTCTTCTAATGCATAGTTATATGACCTATACTGATCCTCCAAATTAATAACCACTGCTTACTGTCGCTCAGATCTGCACACAACTGGTTAAAGGTGCCTTACTATCACCGTACTCGATGTCCCTTGTTCTTCCCAGCAACAAAATAACCGGTCTCTACACGACTAGAACCCGGGACCCTGCACACCACAGATGATGTACTTTACCACTAAGCTGTGGCAGATATACATACATCTGAGGTGATCACATACAGATCATCCAGCACAGACATTCAATAGTGCTAATGTCCACATACATAGATATATATATCTACACACACACACACACACACACACACACACACACACACACACACACACACACACACACACACACACACACACACACACACACACACACACACATATACATATACACACACATACATAGATATTGAATTTATATCACAACAGTGGACCACATGACACCAAAGCATTAGATAAGAATGAAAAGGAAACCACATGTGCCACCTGCATTATGTAGTGGTGTTACTATCAAGGCAAGTGTGTTTCGTTGTGTCACATGGGTCAGACTGTAGTAAGGGTAAGAGTAGGGCTGCTGACATTTACTCACCAGACCTATTGGCGAATGTATGTGTATGTGTTGACAACCCAGTCTCTTGGGCGATTATGACATTTGTGGACACTATATAGGAAAGCAATAAAACACACTAAACACATCCTGGAGCTACCCACCCACAGATACCAACACATAGGATATGACTGCCAAATACACACACCTGTCATGCTTTGGAATCGAACACCTACCTGTCTATTCTATCACACTATAGCATTACGTAGTTACAAAATGCGCTATAAAGATTACTGGATCACAGCACTCCCTGAGGCATACTTCTAGGTGGGTGACATCATCAGCAAAGGCAAAGATGCCGATAGGGATTGTATGGAGAGTGAGCAGTCTAAAAGCATTACTCTGTCCCCAGGAAGCTGGAAACACACACACACACACTTGGCAGGGCTGGGATTAGAACATAGATCTAACTACCTTATCACACTACAGCATTATGCAGTTACAGAACACGCTACCGAGATTACTGGATCACAGCACTCCCAGAGGCATACTTCTAGGTGGGTGACATCATCAGCAAAGGCAAAGACGCTGATAGGGATTGTATGGAGAGTGAGACGTCTAAAAGCATTACTCTGTCCCCAGGCAGCTGGAAACATACACACATGACAGTGCTGGGATTAGAACATAGACCTATCTACCTTATCACACTACAGCATTACGCAGTTACAGAACGCACTACTGAGATTACTGAAACACAGCACTCCCAGAGGCATACTTCTAGGTGGGTGACATCATCAACAATGGAACAAACGCCGATAGGAATTGTATGGAGTGTGAGCAGTCTAAAAGCATATTACTGTCCCAAGGCAGACGTAGACAAACACACAGCAGTGGTGTGAGCAGGACAACTGCCTATCTATGGAGCACTATTACAACACTACATAGATATGAGATGCGCCACAGACAGTACACCTTTCAAGACAGTCAATATGACCTTCTAGGAATGCAGATATCAACATGGATGCTGGCAGTTATGGGGAACATACCTGTGAACCAGTGTGTTCAATGTAGGAATCCATCCTGAAGTGGGGTATGGCCATCTGTTGCCTGGATGACCACTATCGCTATACAGGATTACAATGGTCATGCCCATACACAGAGGCACATAACCGACACAAGGTGTCACTGGGCATGCTCACACACTTAGTAGCACACGTCCGTTTGGAATGCACTATTTGTCCATCTACACAATGGCGTACTGGGCATGCTCACACACTTTGTAGTGAAGGGCTGTCTTGTATGCACACAGATTCTAAACACTGAAGGGCAAAGTGTGTCGATAGTCATCATTGTTAGCATGAACGCTGCATTACATATATCTGACACCGGTCTTCTACACAATGTCTGCTGCTGCCCATCACCTTAGCTGTACCAGCCTAAACCTGGCACACTAATGCCAACTGTGGTGATGTCCTGGCAGGAGTGGCTACTTCACACATGTAGTACCATACATAAACGATGAACCTGAGACCAGGTAAACACCCTGACACCTACAGGACAACTGCATTGTATGTGTATGCTAAACAGTGCTAGATGTGTAGCGTTCATAATCATAGCTGCCAATCTAGATCCAACAATGGGGAATACTGACATCTGTGCAGTGAGGAACACCTGGCATAAGGCTCAGTTGTGCACAATAGCACTAGCACCATATACCTCAGATACAGACATGTGGGCCATAAGACCACTACGGACCGCTCCAGGTGTTAGTGTCCCCACGTGCATTAAGGCCACTTACATGTACTGACCAGTACACTCTCAAAAGCCATCACAGATGTGTCAGGTACAGATCACAGTGGTAAATGTCGCATTCTAGTATGTAGCCCTCAGACATCACCATGTCCTTGGACCAGCAACACACATCCATACATTAGGACAACACCATGTTACTCATGACCAGTGGACTGTACCTAGCTCTACAACAACTGTACAGACTACCCATGTACTGACAGGGTTCCATCATGTGTTATGCAATGCAATGATACCACTGTTCATAACCAGGTCGGCTGTACACATAACAGGGGCCCTGGGTCTTATACAGCTGTAACAGATAACTGTTGCTGTACACCAGAAAACACACTCATGTTTGGATATGACATACATGTAACTGCCATGGATATGTACATGCCCCACACACACACAACACATATGTACATAGCATAGCTTTTGCTGTCCTTCGTGCAGACACGTGGCTACAGCAATTACATGCATGCACATGGAAGGTAGGTCCATGGCTGTTGAATGCTAACAGTACACAAGGTAGCAATGTTGACTGAGTTAACATTCCCTCTGTACTGGTTACCCATGACAACTATCATATCATACAACAGTCCATGTGACATGTATGTCATCACACATGTCCACCAATTGCAATGCATACAAACATGGCTACATGATAGGAATGTAGGACCTACACACATGTACATGTAGTGGTGTGCATACAGCTACCATGCATGTGCAGTAGCTGATGTTTGCAGTTCATCTGTGTCTTACTACAACATGCAGTTGCAATGCAGCCCCATCATTGACACCTGTATATGGTGAAATACTGACAGTATGGTAAGATGTACATCAGGTATGGATGGATGTGTGTACATAAAGTGGTGGGCCACCTTTGCAGATGGATGTTTGCTGAAGACAGCTCACAGGTGTGTCACAAGCCATCCTACCATAACATGTGCAAACAGTAAGCCATGTTTCTGTTAACTGGAAGGTGAAGACATGCAACCTACACAGTGGTCAGGGTGTCACTGACTGTAAATCACTTGACACCTGTAACACTTAAGTCCTCCCATGTGCATATAGTAGCACAATTGCCGAAGGTAGCATCGGTACACATTGTAATGCGGGCAATACTGCTGCATGTCTGTCAGACGTATCATAAGATAGCAGGTGTTTGATTCACACTACTGCCATGTGTGTTTGCCTGTGTGACCATATATGCCACATATGGTGGGGAATACATCCCAATTGTTACACACCCCTGTACACTGTTGTAGAGATCTGTACATACTGCAGTGTAGAAAGCAAGATATAGGCAGGGGTGGTGTGTGCATCACACACATGTTAGCTATCTGTATGTGCATGACATTTGTGGACTCTAGTGTGTGTGTGTATGTATGTATGGCTGTCTGGTGCATGGAGTGAGGATGTATGCTACCATAGAGAACAGATAGGGCTCCTAACCCCTCAAGGTGATGCAATCAACTACCCTGTTGATGCCGTCGGTCTTAGGCATTACTGACTACCTGTACGTGTTCATTATCTGTGTCGCGTCATGTGTGTGCACAGTACTGTAATGGTGATTACCACATAGGCAGGGGTCCTCACCTCAACACTATCAAGTGTGTGTTATAGTGTTGTTGACCCCGTGAGTGTGGGCGTGTTACTGTGTGTGTCTGTGTATGTCTGTGTATGTCTGTGTGTGTTCTCATCCTGTAATGTGAAAGTGTATTACTGCTACACAGTGAGGCCTCATGCTATCAACTGGCCTCTACCCTTGACATCAGCTAGACCGCTGTGTAAACCCCCTGCACCATGTAACTGTACCTGTGATGTCACCCGGTATGGATGTCATGTCTCTAGCCACTGTAGCCTATTACACAGCTCATATGCTCCTAGATCAGTAGATGTGTAGACATCTTTGGAATGTCAGCCTTTCTAACAGTGAGGTTGAGGCTACGTATAGCATGCTGGTATTGCCACACATGCCTGTGAGTACTCCACATTTACACATGGGAAACTGCAAACACTGGCACATAATGGCACATGCAATTAGACCTTAAGGAGGGAAGCAGGGCATCATTACCAACATGCTGTTACTGTTGTTACTAAGACATACTGTGAACATAAAACAATGCATTCTAACTGCAAACACTGTTACGTAATGGCACATGTAATTAGACCTTAAGGAGGGAAGCAGGCCATCATTACCAACATGCTGTTACTGTTGTTACCAAGACACATACTGTGAACATAAAACAATGCATTCTAAACCTGTACTACATGGTATGTCTGCTGCGTGTCAACAGTACCCAATAATTGTAATATACACTTATCTCACTATTCTGTTCACCCTGTGCATCAGACCATATGAGCATGTCCCTGCACTGATGGTGTGGATGACAGGGATGCGGCACAGGCATCATCATATGCACAGGGTAATAATGTTTGCCAGGGGTCTAGGTTGCACTAGTGGATGACATCATGTGTGTGGGTTAGGGCCTGTGATCTAATTGGACATGTGTGGTTGTTATGCATGTGGGTGTTGCAGTGCCCTACAGATGTTTCTGGTGTGTGCGTGTATGTGTGCACACAGTTTTGCCATGTGTCTGGCCTACACAGGGGTATTATTGACAGCTCCAGATTGTACAGACCAGGATTTACAGCTCACTGTGTCCGGCCATGGCCACATGACCTGTGCCTGCCAGGGGTTGCACGGGCACTACCAGGCAGAGGTACAGATTGGGTACTGTCCGATGACACATGTCCACTGGAACCGTATCCCCACTGGGACCATCCAGGGCCACGTCCACATGGCCTGCTGTGTCCTGGTGTGGACAGCGCAGCACCAGCTGCACTGCTGCTGCTACTGGCACTATGGGAGCGGGCATGTGAGGTAGCTCGTTCACATTGACCTGCACCAGGTGGTGTAGCTGGCCTACGTCCACGTGGCCTATGCCTCACTCCTACCAGATGTTCCAGCACAGACAGCTCATGCTCGTGGATTGCCATGCCACGGTCAAGGATTCCAACCATGTCACCCAATCGCCTGTCCAAAATGTCAGCAATCTGCTGTTGAGCATTTGTCAATGCCTGGATGTTGTTGTTTAAAGAATGGATAGCAGCCCTCTGAAGCCTATGCCCTTCTCTGTTCTGCCATTCAGCACGTGCCTGTGCCACCATTACAGTCTGAAACATGCATCTGGTGACACCAGCTGCTGCGCTCTGTCCTGCAGGTGCATGTCGGCCAGAGGTCCTCCTACGAGCAGCACTGGCCACATGCCTGTGTGGCACATCTGCAGTCATTTCACTGACACCATGGTGTGAAGACACACCTTCTGTAGCCACCACACGTTCCTGTTCCAAGCTAACACATGCTAACTGTCCTTCCTCTATGGCCACTGGTGATGGGGTATGTGTTGGCATGAGAACTGTGTGCGGGGAAGAGGGGGATATAGGTGGGATGGCAACCAATGGCACAGATTCAGCCCCTGACAACCCTGCCTGTACCTCAAGCATATGTTCATCACTGCTAGAGTCTGTGGGGACACTAACATCAGATGGACCGCAGGAGGGTAATGCACCTACATCACCTGTGAAGGCAAACAAAGACTCTACATTACAATAGAGACACAGACACACAGACACACACACAGACACACACAGACACACACAGACCATGCATGTGATTTGACAGAAGGCATGCAGCATGCATGTGATACAGCAGACGGCATGCAGCTCAGACATTAATAGTGGTAGTTAGCATACATCCCTGGGTTGCACACAACAGCAAGCATGTGTCATAGCAGAAGCCATGCATTTCACACAATCATGGTAGTAAGCATGCATCCCTGTGATACACCATGTGGACCAGCACAGGTTAACAGTACACATGGCTGATGTGAGGCATATGTCCTTGACATTAACATGTAGTATGACATGTAATCTGCTGATGTGTGCATTGACACACATACATGTTTGACACAATGGTGTCCTGACACATTACAGCAGTGTAATGGTGTCACATTGCAGTGTTGTCTGTATGCCCTACAGATAGAATGCACTTTTAGCAGATGTGCATGACCATTGAAGGATAGTATGAGGCGTCTATATTGCTATACAGTGTGAAGTACAGACACAGTGCCATTGCATGGAATCATGAGGCGTCTTTATTGCTATACAGTGTGGAATACACACACAGTGCATAGCCATGACTGCGTGCATACACAATACATAAGTACTGTGGATTGTGACCCACGTCGCTGAGGTGTATACACACTAAACCATGCTGTGTCATGTGTGACAGGTCACCGGAAGACATATGGATGACACCCCTGCACAACTGCTAACATTTCTTAGCTGCCTGGCAACCATGTCCACACATGGCAGACTTGTCAATACACCATGTCCCACATGACATTTATGTACCACACACATGAGGTGCACAGCTGACAGTGATGTCCAACAGCAGCAAGGGAAATGTATGGTATCTGTGGCCTGATGTGGTGTCTGTGTATGTATGTGAAGCTGTACAGGTGACTACTGTCATGCTGTGACACAGTCATGATGTTTAACACATCTTATGTAGTCGAATTACGTGATACCTCCACCAGCTGTGCACAGGCTGTTAGGATGTCCAGTGTTCCACATCTACTATATAACTAGTCAACAAAGGCTATAGTTGGACCATGTGTAGACATTGTGCAACAGGGTATACACACATACACATCACATCTACTGTGTGTTGCTACATGTCCTTGGCCATCCTCCATGGCCATGTGTGAACATGTGTTGGCCAAATGTTTGTGATGGATGTCTATCTCACATGTCTGTGTTGTCCCATATGACATAAACCTATAGATGTCAGATACTCCACTGTTCACAAGGTTATGCAGACAAAGGTTTGTATGTTTGGTATGTGGGGTATGTTTTATGGGATAGTGAGACAATGTTGCAGCCGGACCACTAAATGTCTGTGACATGTCAGGTCTGCACTTATTGCAGGGGCATATTCCACAATGGTGAATCCTGTGGGCTGCACATATCCCAGCTCACTGTGTAGTACTGTTTGCGTACCTCACATGTGTTGTTCTGATGTATAGTACATATTCCTACATTGAACAACACCTCCACCATTGTATGCACAGCTGTCCACACATCTAGAAATGACAGTTACTGTGGTTCATGTCGGTGTTTCATTTACTTTGTATACATTGCAAATGGGTAGCCAGTGTGATTGATGAAAGATGCGACCTGTATATCATGACTGGACCATACATTATGTGTACATGTGTTAACTGGCCACATGGCAAATAGATCTGTGCATTCACATGCCTGATACTGATAACTGTCTCACCTGCAATGGCCTGCTGTCTCTGCTGCATGCCAGAGGTACCTGTATAGGGGTGACACAGCAGTTTGATCATTATCCATGACTGTATGACAGCTACAGGGTGCACTGTGCATGTTAACACATTCGCCAGTACAATAGCATATACTATGGAGTATGCACATGTGTGCATACACAGGTTAGCATTCTATAGTATGCGGCATGTGTGTAAACATACCTTGCATATGATGTTACAATACATATTGTACAGTGACACATGCAACTAAATGGGATATAATAGTTATATGTGCAGTAGTGACTTACCAGGCAACTCCAGGCTCGGTGGTTGGGAGACACCCATCTCCACGATGGCAGCTAGAGTTTGTGGATGCTGTTATGATTGGGTCCTCAGGCTGGCCAGTAGCTCCACGGTAGGTGTGAGTGGGGGCTGGGTTGGTGGCCCACCATCTGTTCTACCTTGTTCTCTGGTGATTGCATTGGCACGCTGTTTTGCATGTCGGATCAGGTCCATGCAGTGTCTGCGCACCTGCTGGTAGGTGCGGTTATGGCCACCCACATCATTAACCCTCCTGCGAAGTTCCTGTCACAGGTCATCACACTGCTGGGCATGCTGTGGCACATGGCTGAACAATACCTCATAGTAATCCTGGAGGTATGCTATGAGGGCATCATCCTCCAAGCGGCTATATGCTGGCAGTCGTGATCGAGGCATTATCTGGAAGACATAATGATGGAGACAGGTCACAGCATCTCAGAGATGCACAGAGATACAGCTGCACATACATGTGTATTACATTTAGTACATATGAACAGTTGTCTTTGCAAATCATCATGACTCTGACATGACTGATATGTTTGTGTCACACAAATGTAACACCCAATGGGGATTGGATATTATCACCATATATGTGTGTCACCTCATTACATTGCTCATACTCCATGTGAATGATGTCTTGATGTGGGCATGTCTGTTTGCCTGTACTGGTGTTCTTACCTATCAGCATATGCCTGGATGTGTACACATTAATGCTGTTGACCTTAATGCTGTGTATATGTCACATATCATCACATACACTGCCTTAACGGACATGAGCAGTGACAATGCAGACATGCGCACGGAAACCTTTACATGCATGTGTTTTGCCATATACATCTACACGGCACTGTACAGCAGTTCAACATTCTGCCACGTATCGCCTGTGTTGCACATGTGATACACATGGGACAATGGCTAGCGTGATGGTATTTGCAGGGATGGTTATCAACTATAGCATGTACGGCCAAGGTCATGTAGTAGTGTGCATGCCCTGGGCCATGTATGGGCATAGGATGTAAGGTTTCCTAGCTGTATCTGACAGCCATGTTCCCACTGACAGGTGAATCAGTGCCACATTACTGATCCATACAGTTAATGATACATCTACCATGCGGTCATCACACCATGTATGACAGAGATGACATGTGCAGCTTTGCTGGACAGGGTTGCATGGTATGGCAGGAGTATGTAACATGTATGGCACAGGGATCTGTCTAGCATGTGGCGATCCTTGTACTAGGAAGGTGGCTGGCTGTCCATGACATATGTCTTTCAGATCAGGATATGTACGTGTAGCATGTCCAACATCACAGTGTTGCACATGTCTTTATGCAGGGTAGGCAGTATGCTGCATAGTGGAGATGAGGATTGTGAAGATTGGTATAGCTCATCCAAGCATGGCCAATACCCACTAAAGGTGATATGTGATCTGATATTGGTCACTTGAGTGCTGAGTATGGCTGTCCAATGATCTCCATGCTCATGGATGGCACCCTGTCATGACTTGGGTTGCCTCTTATGACTACCTAATAGGCCTGGTTACATCACTAGCTCAGGGAGGTAAACTGCACAGCATCATCCCATACACACAGTGTCCATAATGTTGACCACTGCCTAGGTGGTAGTTAATGGGTACAGGGTTATTAACCTAGCAGTGACAATGCAATAAGCAGCTGTCAGATTGTGCACATATGTCATGAACCTCACCCACAAAGCCCATTCTGCATGTTGTCCACAACACTGAGTCAGCTATTGCTCCTAGGTCATGGCCATTCACATACTTACATACGCAGATGCCTCACATTTGTCTGTGTGGTATGGGCTACAATGAGGGGGGAGTACAAAACATTAACCCTGTTTTACTGTAGCTGCCACTGGTGTGATATGCACATGTCACTCCGACACCTTTTGTAGTGTTGCTTCTGTCAACAGGCCACTGGTAGAACACTCCTGTGATATACGAAGGTACATCTAGTATACTGAGTGTAGGTGGAACACAGTATGGGTGATGATGTCCTATGACCTGTCACAGGTATGCTATGCAGTGTGAATACATCCGTACTGTCATCTACATCTGTACAGCTAACAACATCTACGTTGATTAAGGTTCATGGACTTTCAGACCATACTCAGCAGGGTAATAGTGCAGTGCCTCCCATTATGAGTGGCGTCTCCATTTTGTGGGTTGTGATAACTGTTGGTGTGCTCCATTCAGTGTTTTCACAGACTGACATGAACCTATGTTTTACATGGAAGTGTATGTGTAGAGAAAACTGTTTTGCCATATGTGTATTATATGACCAGGGATGTGGACAGGTCACATGCAGCCTGAGTGCACCTTGTACCATCATAGCTATGGTTACAGGGGCTCTGTAGTGTTCATGGATATGTGATTGTGTATCTGTTGGGGGGGCAGTGAGTTTATGTTATCCAACACCCTATCTGTATTGCTTATTCATGCTCATCACATGTTCAGAACATGTAAGCACTTCATGAGCTACTAATTACTATAGCACTCAATCCTACTAATTTCCTACAGGTAAACACTGTTTGTCCTTACATTTCCAGCTTGCTTACAGTACAACAGCTGTTGTACACACTTACCTCACATATCTTGTGAGAAATGGTTGAATATACAGGCATGTCCAATTGTCATTTACCAGTGTTATTGCCTGTCTATATGATGAATATGGGCAACATGAGGCAATATAGCAATTGTCTCATGTACACAGTCAATGCTCACCTCCTAACATATGACACTACAGCCTGTGGGAGATGCACATATGTAGCCATGCTGGAGGTAATGCTTTCTCCAACCCAGACTGAACCTGACAATCATGTGGGGATGTTAAATGTTTGCACCACACCCCACTCATCACATAGTCTCACTAGATCTCCACCACCACAGGCCACACATAGTAAGACTACAACATTTGCGGAGCCTCTCCATACTACTCTGTGTAGGCAACAGAGGCAGCCCCCATCACCAAACACAACACCAATTACTTATAGCCCACAGACTCATGTGTGCCCATCAACTACAGCCAATAGGGTGTTATAACATACCCAACACACTAGTCATAGGTGACTCTGTAGGCGGTCACACTGTTGTCCCACTCAGCAGGCTACACAAGGCGATAGTCACTTTCATCTGGCTGTCGGGTAACAGGATCCACAACATTACCTATGCACTCAGGTCACTCCTCAACAGGTACAATATGACTGTCATTCTCCATGTTAGTGTGAATGCCCTGAGATGTAACTTCCTGGACTACATGTACAGGGACATGCAATAGTTCTCCGATCTTGTAGCCCAGGCAGGTATCGCCCAAGCCCTGAGAAGCATTCTGCATTCATCCAGACTGATACCACAGTACAACAGCTGAATTATTCACTTCATCAGGTGCCTATGCTTCTGGTGTCATTCCAGGGGTATCCAGTATCTGTCTGCTTTGAATGACACGGTCGACAGAGCACAATGCTTTGGCACAGATGACCTGTACCTGTCACCCCTGGGATTACGGATAACATCTAAGGCTCTTGCTGCTCCTATACTGCCTGTTTTAGACACATTTCAAATAACATATTCACCACCAGAACAGGAACAGGCAAGCAAAACCTGAGGGTAATGTTACTCAATGCTTGACATCCTCATCTCAAACACACTCAGCCGAGGCACTGCTTATAATGGACCACTTCGATATCTCTGCAGTGACTGGGACCTGCTTCAAGGCTCCAGAGAGCACCGCTGCACTGACAGGCTATTACGCAGACCACACCTTTCAGTCATGTAACCAGGACCGGAACACCCACGGTGGAGGTGTGTCCATATTTCACAAGGATGTACACACCTCCAGGCTGGTTGCTTAGTACAATGCATCTGAGGTAAACCAAGTGCAACTAACTGTGGCCAGAACTGCTATACAAATTGTAGCTTGCTACAGATTCCACACCATACCCAACAGTTAACGGCCCTCATTTCTTGGTGTACTGAAAAGTAGGGTTCAAACAGGAACTACTGATGTGAGACTGACACTACCCCACACTTAACTGGGATACCTACTCATGTACCGACACATTAGGCCAACACTTTCTGGGATTCATAACCTCCAATCGGCTGGATCAACCTATACACACCACCACCAAGGCCAACAATATCCTAGACCTGGACATTACCAACATGTGTGACTGGTTTTCCACACCTGGGGTTATCCCCTCATTTGTCAGTTCCGAACGTATGCTAATCACCCTTGATATCCACATCCCGGCACCACACCCTTCACGAAAAACACAGTACAATATTTCTACAAAGCCAACTTCAGGCTTCTTATGACAGCAGTACTAAATGTCATGACACCCATGCAGATGGACAATATAGTTACAAACGCTGAAACATACACAACTGCACTTCATTAGCACTTACACGACTGCATGGATCATGCAATCCCAAACAGAGCCATGACGGTACCCACCAGATAACGGACGCCACTCTGGGGGTCCACTGCCATGGACATAATGTACAACAGAAGGAGGAGGCTGTTGCAAAGTAGAGTACAATCCCATGGGTGGGGTAGCTCCCTGGTCAGCCTCAGTAGGAATCTGAGAGCCCTTATCACATCCTCCAAAGCTAGCTACGGAAACATTACTGTGACACATTCCAAGGACTACCACAAAGCATTATGGAGGCATGTCACTACTCTCGATGGCAATACCCACATCTGCTCTGACATACAACGTTTAGGCAGGAACATTACAGAACCAACTGATATTGGCAACATCCTGGCAGATAGGTTCAATGCTAACTTTACACCCCTCTCACACCCTAAAGGGCCCAAATCTATACAGGAACAATGCAGAGTCCCTGCGGTCACAACTACGCAGTTCAAACCTGCACTCTCTAAAGCCTGGAACACAGACTCCATGTGACTGTCCAACATCCCAGGCTGTGATTTACACAAACCTCAGAACAACATGGCTCCCCACTTTGGCACCAAATTCACTAATAGCCTTGTATCAGGCATTGTGGCCCCTGAATGGCACACACCAACAGTTATCACACACTCCACAAAGGTGGCACCACAATAGACCAGAGGAACTATTGCCCTATACGCCTGACTAGACAGTTCTGCAAGGCTATGGAGCACATCATCATGGCAGTCATTCACAGAGACATTGGTGGCCACCAAACCTTTGATACCACCCAGGTTGGATTTGTTAGGGCAAGACCATGGCTCCTACACCTGGTGGAGTCCTTTCAGGCAGTTACCAAGGTAGTAGATGATAGTAAGGAGGTCCACACAGCCTACCTCATCCTCTCATTAGCTTTCAACACCATTCCCCATTCTGGTATTGTCAACATACACATCCACCTGCACATCGACCCCTACGTCTCAAGATGTTATGCAAAGTGGCTCACGGACAGGACCCACACAGTGAGGGTAGCATACCATAGTTCCTACTGTACATCAGTTACATTTGGCGTACCACAGTCCTCTGTCATAGGGCCCCTCATGTTCGGTATATGCTTCCCTGAGGTACAAGCTAGCACAGAAGGACTTTCCCTGAATAGGTTTCCAGATGACTGCAAACTAGGAGCCATGATTGATTCACCAGCTGATACAGACACCCTCCATAAGGGTGTCACTGTGATGGATACCTGGTGTCGATAACATGGCCTCAAGCTGCATGCCACAAGGTGCATAGACATCCCCTTTGGATTACACCAATCACCCGCTGACTATCACATAGGTGGTAGTCCCCTGCATACATAAGACATTATAAGGGATCTTAGTACACACGTAGATAGCACCCACTCCTTTGATAACCATAATGCCAAGGTGGCGTGGATATCCTTCTACGTGACCACCCTAATCTGTAATGGGTTTGTAGCCGGAACAAAGGCAGCCATTGTACCTCTATACTCCTGACTTATGAAACATGTTCAAGGGAACAACACCCCATTTGGGGTGTACCTTATGGAACAGCAATGGCTTTAAATACCACAACATTAACACACCAATAGGATTACTGACCCCTGAAGGATGACGTATGCAGCACAACTACGGAAACCCCAACTGTACTCATTTGCATACTGCATACTCAGAGGTGACCTCTGCTGAAAATACAAGGCCCATGTCCACAACAATATTGATGGATATGCTCCACATAAGCAACATAAGCAAATGACACTGAGAGCAACATGCTCTGGGATATGTACCCAAACACAATGATGAGTAGGACGTGCTGGAGGGATACATTCCTGAACTGGACACTCACCATGCTTTGGAACATGATTCCTATGTACATCAGGCAGGGACCCTCACTAGCACTCTTCATGAGATACCTCGATGGGTGGATGGGAGATGGACATGTACGCCAGGGATCACTGCAGTGGCTGTACTGTACATAGGTGCAGGAAACAAATGGCTCTGCTGTTCACAGGACACTAACCTAGGGAGGTGCCGCCAGTGAAAACACTGTAGTTGGGCTTACAAATGGACTTGGCCAGACAGCATAGTACCTAACTATAAATCTTTGAAGCTATTACATGTCCTTTGTGCATGGATAATTGAGTAGCTCTTCCATTTCAATTAGCTATCATGTTGTTACACTGTCTGGTGACTACAAGCCATATGTATCCTGTTATTGTGTATTGTACATGCCAATAGACATATCTTATGTTTGCATAATATAACAGTAATGCTATGTAAAATATTTGACATATCTACCTACAATACTGTACATTTCACATTTTTGAAACAATACCCCAGAATGCAAAGCATAATTGCACAGCAGGACCACCTTAGGCATGTTATTCTCATTATACGCCCATACATATGCCTACTGTTACAGTATATCAACATATACTATCCCCTGTTATGGCACGTACTTGTTGGACAAACCCTACTACTGACAGCGGATGGAGTGGAATTGTTATGTTTAAAGCCCTTATGTAGCATCCCTTGTGGTGTATGAGGTGTTTACCCTGTGGCCCACAGCAGTACACACAATTTCTACAAGCGTTACTATGCTCAACAAGACATCACTACATAATACCTTTTCCCACTGTATGCACTGCTTACATTTTCATTAATACAGAACAGGCACTACATACACTAACATACTGAGTGTTCTACATACCTTCTTAGTGGTCTGAGTTTACGAAAATATCTGTGTTACTCCTTTCTTGTTTAAACGGTTCTATGGTATGAGCATACGGTTTGAATGTATGGCAAGCCATCATTTTATACGTAGATACCTGTAACATGTGGTATCCTGCCACCAATTGGTGTTCCGGAGTAAATTATTACATGCACATCAGCTGTGCAGCTACTCCATTAGCCAATTACATGGCAACAGTGGGGTATAATTGAATACTCCACTTGGGCGTTGTCCTTTTGCCCTACCTTCGAGGAAGACGGCCTGGATGTGTTTTATTGTGATGAATTGCAACTGCTATATGGAGAGACACAGATATTTTGAATTCATGTCCCCCGTGGATTGTGTCTGTCGGCTAGAGTATGTGGTTCTACATGTGAGTGTAGCTGTTATCTCAACCGTCTGATATGAGACTATTGCAAACAAAACCTGTTACATCGGCGTCTGTTCCATTGTACAACAACAACGATTTCACATGGCGCCATTACAAGTGTGTCTCTCACAAGGTATGTTAACACTTCTGCAGATGTCATTGAGTGAGTGGATGTTTGTGATGTTATTACAGTCTGTATTTCAATTATTTCATGTGTGGGGGAGATGTAGGTGGGTGTACATAGCAGATAATGGTTTGTGGGGACTGCATCTATACATATTCAATATGTGTGTGGGGGCTCCTTCCCCATCATTTAGTAAACTAATACTATGGTTATTGCAGGCTTATTCATTAAGCCATTGTTAATTGGTTCCTATATATCATGCAGGTGATGCTGATCCTTCAATCCCTCCGGAAATACATTGATATGTAATGAAATGTTGCTACATGAAAGCTGTCTCGTGTATTTCTGTCACAGATATTTGCACTCATTGCAGTTGTGTTGGTGACTGAACCTCTTTGGCTTGGGTTGCCACCTTTTCAAATGGACATGGTGGGACATTTGCAGGACAAACATCGGGGTTTAGAGGCCGACACATACCCACGGTCAGTACAAAGGATAGAACTTACTTTTGTCCTAAATAAAACCTTATTCTTGTAGCATGTTAGTTGCTTATTATGTTTCTTGTAACATTTACGTATTTTAGATACAGGAATAACTATTTAATGCAACTATTACATAATATATGGGACATAATTATGTTCTACAATCTCAGGACATTTGCCCTTTTTAATATTTTTTGTCAGGACACAACTGTCCAAAGAGGGACTGTCCTTCTCAAAGTGGGGCAGGTGGTAAACGTATGCCTAAGGCTGGCTATGACCACACCTACTGTAATAATCTACCTCTGAATTAGCACAAACAGACACATGATGCAAACACACACACACACACACACACACACACACACACACACACACACACACACACACACACACACACATTACAGTACCACGGAAACACACACCGCACTCTCAGCACACACTTACACACAATACAGCAATCATAAACACAATTAAACACAGTACCTACCTGGACAGCAGCACCAGCAGCAATAACTAAATGTCCCTTAACATCGTGATAATATTACTCGCGGTTCTAGTTTTCTGTACTGTGGTCTTTCAGTCTTTAAGCCTTGTGATTATGCGTGTCGGTATGTAAACCATTCGGTAGTTGGCAGTATCCTATTTATTTGTACCTCCATGGTTGTGTACATGTCGTTAATCTATCTATATATTTGCAGATATATGTATATCCATATATATCGACATACATCTCTCTATCACCCTTTCTATCTGTATTTTATATAGAGAGAGAGAGTGAACACACCTTTCGTTGGGTACATGGAGGTTTATACTGTTTCCTGAACTCCCCCTTTTGTGTTTTAATCTGTTACAATACACACCTGCCATTGGTACATCTCGGGTAGCTTAGTGGTAGGTGATTGTGTACATGGTTGTGTGTTCTACTCCTGGCAGTGGTCGTTTTACCTCTCAGAGCAGGCACTATTAGTACAAGGGTGAATAATACTGGTTTCACCTGTTCTGGACATCTTTGACCGTGATCTGCATGAAATTCAGCAAAGTTTAGACCTGTTTTGTGCATATCCGTGTAGTCATGTTTAAACGAGGCTTACCTTCACTTGCCGCCACATAAACCCACTAACATGTGCTTAAACATGCTCTAATGACCTGCATCCAACATCCATTACTCGTGCCATCGGGATTATGTAACGGACCTTGCAGGGCGAGGAACCGGGAACATGCACAACACAGTCAGTGGCTTTACCACTTGGTCATCTGGGATTTGTACAAGTATTATGGTGTTTTGTATGTGGACTGTACTACAGCTGTTCCTCCATACTGCAATCAAATGTGTAACTCAGTTAGTTTACATATGGATGATACCTATTAATGGTATGTCCAAGTGATGTTTAATGGATGTGCTCCAGCACTGGGAATCTATGTCACAGTGAGCCACACACTGTAATGTGCTACACCTTGACACAACCATAACTGGAGAATGCTGGGATGACAGATACCTGTCATGGGTACTCCCCATACTTTGTCACTACATCCCTGATTACATTATATGGAGCCCCTCATTAACACACCGGGGAATCCATGCAGAGTAGGTGGGGAACAGTGGTTACACACATGGATCCCGCAATTGGCTATGCTCCACAGAGGGACAGTTGGTTAATCAATGGGGTGGCAACAGCCGACACGTTGCCTAGGCTGATGAATGGCCTCTGAAAATTGGGCATGTACCTACCGATGTACCTAGGAACCTATACATACAGTATCAACATATGCTGCTAGCTTCGTTTACTGTTCAGGTGTTGACTTTCCTTGTTCCAATAGTTGCTGTGTGTGCAATAGTTGAGGGCTGCCTATGTAGGATTCACACAGTAGGCCACCTATACATTACAATTTACAGGTGGTCGTGTGTGTGTGCCATCCATTTTACTGTGTGCGCAGGTGGAGAAGTGTGTCAGTCCGTAGGGGCCTACACTGTCAGTGTATGTGCTATACGTTCCCTCTTTGCCAAGGTGTGGGCATATTGGGCACACCTCTGTCTGCCTACTGGGGCTGGCAAAGGGTGTTCCTGGTCTGAATCCCTCTGTGCCTGTGATGGTCTTGGCAATTGCGGTGGGCTGTGAGGGCCTTCACCATTATGTCCCTGCGGCAGCTGTTTCTGCAGGATCATATTATGTAGCATGGCACATACTATAAAGATGTGGGCACACGTGCCTGGAGAGTACTGCAAGGCTCTATCAGATATGTCCAAGCAACAAAACTATGATTTCAGCATCCCAAACACATGCTCTATGATGCTTCTGGTTTGTGTGTGTGCCTCATTATGGCGTTCTTGCATGGGTGTGTGTGCATTTCTGCTGGGAGTCATCATCCAAAGCTCCAGTGCATAGCCAGCATCCCCCACCAGGAGGCCATATGGGATGTCCCCCCTGAAAAATACCTGATACATCTGTAAGGCATGCCAGATGTGGGAGTCATGGTAGCTTCCAGGGCTGCCAGCACACACATCCATGATAATGCCCTGGGCATTGCACACGACCTGGCAGTTGATGGTGTGGTATCCCTTGTGGTTTATGTAGCACCTACCATGCTCACCAGATGGTGACTTGATATGTATGTGCATGCAGTCTATTGCACCCAGTACCTCCAGGTAGTGTGCCATCTGGTGGAAGAGATGCATATTGCTGGCCAACTCCTCCTGAGTTCGGGGGAAGTATATATGCTCATTGGCATGTAGTAACATGGCATCCAGGAACTGGTGGAGTACCCTGGATGCTGATGCCTGTGAGATCCCCATGATATCTCCAGTTGGCCTTTGAAAGGTACCTGTGGCTAGTATTCTCAAGCTTATACATACCTTTGTGTCCACTGGGATGGGTTCCCCTCTGTTGTTTCTGGATCTCAGGCGTGGCCGGCACAGCTCAACTATTTGCTGTATGATGTCCCTGTCCACCCTGTAATGCTCTACTATCTCCAGATCATGTAGCCCCTGGTAGGTTACCCTTGGCCTGAACACTTTTCTCCTCCTCTGGGGCCTGAGGTGGTTGTCAGCATCATTCTCGACAACACCTTCAGTCTCCACCACATGGTGATGAATCACAGCTATGGCAGCTCCCAACAAGTACATTGTAAAAGTTCCCTGTCTGTTTACACCGATGGTGCAGTGTTTGGAAATTCACAAGAGTGTGTGAGGTGCCTTCACACTTTATACTATTGTGCTTTGAACACTGATGATGTCATTGGGTGTGTATGTACAATTGGAGCTGCAGGGCATCTTATGTGTTTTACCACAGGTACTGCTATTGTGGTGCCTTTGGTGTTGAATTACATTTAGCTGCCGTGGATTACCTCTTGCCCTTGCCTTAACTTTTCTTAATGATTCCCCTCCCATTGTCTGGCATGCATCCAGCAGCCTGTTTTCTTGTTTTGTACTTTCCCAAACCAGGATTGTCTTGCGAAATGTGTTCTATAGCCGATCTACTGCAGGTTTGCTTTGCTCTGCGGTTACAGTTCTCTTTTCTTTGCAATCTGACACCTCTCCTATCCTGTTCTGCAGGTTGCTGCTAGCAGCCTTGTTAGCTGCCGTCAATGGCCCACTGTGAGTTAATAGGTGTTAATTGCTCAGTTGTACTCCAATTACGCTACTGTGACATTTCCTTATTGTCTTCCCCTAAACTTCCTTTTTGAGCTGTGGTGTGCGGCACGTGCATCCACTTACCGGGTTTCGGACACGTTTTCATCCATGTACACGTGCATTTTCAGGCACCATGTGTGCTCTCAGCTAAGCAAAGCTATACCTACATCCATACCCCTATCCTGCAGCTTTGCACTGCTGATGTCATGTATTCCTCCAGACCACTCCTCGGTGTTGTAGCGCTGTGCCGTATGGTACATCCTTAGGCCGGCAGGACATTTGCGATTCACTATTACTTGCCTCATTTGCATGGCATTGACTACTAATTCATAGTTACCGTGCCGAACACTGTCACAGACCCTTAGCAACCCTTGCAGCTTGGTTGTGGTGTAGCATGCATACCATTGACTATTATGGTGAAATCATGATTTGTGTTACATTGCGATTTTATGACATTTGTATATATTTTCGTTGTGTTCCCATTTGCACACACATGCCCTGCAGTTGTACTTTGCGTTATTGTGGCCATGACATTAAATGTTATTTTTTATGTGTTGTGCATCTTTTCTTATGCCATTGGCTGTATATTTAGCCATTGGCATATGTTAACTTTGTAATACATGAGTCTGGTCTGCTTTCATGGCTCCGATGTTCTGTTTGGAAAAATGTAAACCATTTTTTTTTGGTTTACATTTCTGTAGGCTTACTCTACGCATACACCACTTCATAAATTGCTATGTACCTTCATTTGCAAGCTGCAGCACTGCGCATGGGGTGATTAGCATACCTGAACCGAGAGCTGCGCAGATCTGGTGTACGCTGGTAATGCACATGGAATTGGATCGTACCTGAATCACTCAGCGGCCATATTTGGCATTATACCACCTACACTATGCCTGCATCTGGCACAGGCTTCATGAATCCCAGGGTTAGAGTCTAAAAAATTAGTTATTTGTACTTCAGGTTTATACTGTACATTCTAGTAAACACAGAAATCATTTCCACTAGATAATCACTAAATAAATCACAATTTCTACACATTAAGTCTTTTTTAATCATATAATTACTCACCAACCTCAAGAATATTTTTACATATATATGACATGACTTATTTTTCTACTATTGAAAACGTTTTTTTAATGTTTAGGGTGAGCTGGTAGCCCCAGATACATAGCTGCATGGATCTACTTCAGTAGTTCAAACATTCACATAAAGAAAATTCTTATTATCAAGATGAGAAAACTGAAAGTCTACAATAATGAAAATAAACTTTATCAAAAGTTGTAATTAAGAAATGTGTACTGCGCATGTCCAAGAACACTCAGCCTTCCTGAATGGAGATCGCAGAGCAAAGATAATGGGTGCTGCACTGAAACATTTGACTGAAATTTAAATATATTGCTCTCAAAGTTGTTGCAGTGGGGCTGTGCCCCATACCCTCCATACCCCCTGCAAATTATATATACCAACTGCAAGATCACACACAATCAATAAAAGGGTACATTTTCAATCCTCACTACACCGTGATCTCATTTAGAAATGTTGAAAGCAGTATATTTTAATTTCAATCAAGTGTTTTAATGGAGCACCTGCTGTCTTTGCTCTGCTATCTCCATTCAGTAAGTCTGAGTGTTCTTAGACATACACAGTACATATTTCATTATTAAACATTCGATAAAGTTCATTTTCATTATTTTAGACTTTTGGTTTTCTTGTCTCGGTATGAAGCATTTTGATTATGTGTACATGCGATTTAGTATACTAGATCCAGCTGCATACATGGATTTGGCATAGTATTAAAAAAAATAAATTAATTGGAATAGATACGTTTCAGTGGTAGATGTTTAGATTCTAGAAGTACTTTGTTGGATGGAATATGATGGCAGAGTACAAATAAGCAAAGTGACAAAATAACATTTCACTGCATACTGCAAACAAGATAGAAACGAGAGCATGTGATATGTAGTGACTGCATTATGGGGAAGGGAATTGTTAGAATGAGCGACTTTCATGTATGATAAAGGCTGCTTTTGCTATAAAGGAAATGAGTGAACCACTATATAGTGCTCAAAAAGAGAAAAGTACAAGAAAATCAGGCAAGTCTGAATGAAAACACAATGTTAAGTTCTATGACAAGTGGCTAGTAAAAAACAATTAAAAATGGAAAGTACACATAAGGCAGAGTAAAAATGGGAAAAAATATTTAAAATATTTATAGAAGGTGCCAAGTTAAAAAATACAATAAACAGCATAAGTAGGCCATCAGCATGAATATATAAAAACAGAAGGCTGTGTTAGAATAGGAAATGAGAAGATAAGGAAACTGCAAATATGGTTATGTGATACAGTGAACTTAAAGAAGAGTTTATTAAACTTAACAGTGATGGCAGGAAGGATGTAAAAATGCATAAATATGAAAAATCTATTGGGAGAGTAAGGAGAAAAGAAACAAAATTCCTGAGGAATGAAGCTAAGTAAGAGCTTAAAGACGTCAAGCTCAAGACTAATAGAAACGTGGGACCCGGAGTAAAATGTAACAAATGGGCAAATTAAAATACATACTACTTGGAGAGTTGCTGAAATATATTATTAGGAATCCTTTATCAAAATGCTATATGTGGAGTGAATAGAGATAAAAAAATTTCAGTTCTGGCTGACTCTATAAAATGAGATAGAATAAATAACCAGTGACTGAAACAATCGGAAAACACAGTAATTGTATGTGAAGTGTACATTTGTGAGTGTTACAATTATACAGTTGAGAAAACAGAGAAGCATGACTAAAAAAATTAATGTAGTAAGTAAAAGGGGTTGGGAGGGTGGCCTAATGGTTAAGGTGCTTGCCTTACAAGCACAAGGTGCAGGGTTTGAGTCTCACAAGGGATAATTGGCTAGGCTTAAAATGTCTCACAAGGGCAGTTAACTTAGTACTAATCTATGAACCTAAAATGAAATGGTAACCATTGGAAATGTCGGGACCAACTAGAACAAGTCTTAAAACATGGAGACTGAATGGCCGAGAAAACAGACATACATATAGTAAGTCCAAAATGGCCATTTCTCAGCATATTCCTTTTTCTCTGAGGTATGGCAATCTTGGAATTAATATATATAAGAACAGGTGGATTGGGGGACCTGTCCAACATATTAGAGAGTGAAGATGGCTTTGCCCACCTACAAAAAAGAAGTTTAAAGGAGAAGACAGATGCGTGCTCTTCTCTGTTTTGGATCTTTTTTTTTGGATCTTTTTTTTTTTTTTCAGTGTGTTGACACTTGGTATTTTGAGTGTTAACATTTCAATAGAGATCTTTCAGGACATAGCGTATGTACAGGGAAAGCATACAGGATGATCCTGCATCAATGCAGAGAGATAAATTCAACATAGGATGCACTAAAAATGTTATTAACATATATTTCCAAATAAAACACATTTTGAGATGAGAGTGAGAGGGAGAGAGAAAAAGAGAGATATAAATCATCGTTGAAGGATGTGCAAAAGGAATAGTTAGTTAAAAGATGGTTGGCTAAAAAAGAAGACAGTAAAGTGGATAATATATTTAATATTAACTGGGAGTTGCAGATTTCCAGATTCCCATTTCAGCTGCATGCTGTACTTGTAAAAGATGTAGACATACAGCAGGCATAGTAGAAAGCTAGGTTAGACCTGAGAAAGGACTGGGATATAAAGAAAGCTATTGTTAGGGTTTAGAGAAGGAACAGCTACAGCAATATAAAAAATATATTTTGTTTGGTGGTGTAGCAGTACACCAATAGGATGAGATAATCTGGATCTGATCAAATGCATGATAAAGAAAAGGAAATAACACAAGAAAAGGAACAGTAATTTACTGGGACAAACACACAATGAGGTCATGTATGCCCCTTGTTTATACTTTATTATGTGAACAACTGCATTCTTTTCAGTCATATTTTATGCTGTGGCCTGGCTCACTTTTACAGATGTTAGGATTTGCATAGTAATCACAAAGCTCAATATATCACATAAACCCTTTTCTATTTGATTTACTTAAGTTAAGATGACATTTTAAGTTCAACTGATGTAAACTTAGAGTTCATTTATACATTGAAAAAGTTTATATACTGTAGACTCATTCGTCTTAAGGTGTTTCTGAAATTTCAGATTCATATCTTGGCATGACAGTCTGCTCTATGGATGAGATGAGTTTATCGCATTTCCAGTACTTGGGGGGCTTTCCCTATCCATTATTTCAGTGGATGGGTTCATTTGTCAAGGATTTTTCAGGCTCAGTTACTTCACTCTTCAGTAGATCCCTCTGTCCTCATATAACACCAGTGTCTTTTCCTTCTTAGTGAAGCAAAGCCCCTGTCAGTTGCCAGAAGCACATTTAATCCATTTTTTTTAAACAGCTACAACAATATTTCCATGTTACTGGGGTGTTCTGTATTCAATTTGTTGATAATAAGATGAAGAAATTATACTCCATCTTTAAATCCATGCTACTGCCATGGTCAGCTGACCTTTATGCTCACTAAACAGTGTTATTGATGGTTTTATGGTCTGTAACCAGCTTAAATCCATTGCCCAAAAATATTCTAAAAATTAAAGCAAAAGTTTCTTTTTCAGTAGGCAAACTTGAAAAAACAACGCCTGTAGGGCAAAAAACTTTCAACTCAAAAATGAACAAAGCCCTTACCTAGTAAAAAAACGGTGCCAAAACTACTGAACCCACAAAAATAAATAAAGACACAAGATATTAAGTGCTTTCATTCTATTTACTTAATGAACTTCCTCAGAATAAAAACATAAACACAAGACACATGAACATAAGACTCAGCACTGTTTGTCCTAATTTTAGGAAGTTTTATTTTATTTGTAGTTCAGGTACTTGATTTAAAGGCATTTACAAGTCACTTTAATAATTATTTGGAATTTTTAGAGATAAAATGGCAAGTATTATTAAGTGCCGATACAGCACCAGGGTTGAATGAAGCTATATCAGTGAAAGTTTATTTAAATATTTCAACATTTAATTTTAGTACTTGATTTTGGTATACACAAATTTATACTGAAACATTTTTTGTAAGATTTTTTTTTTAAGATGTTATTGCCTTGGATTTCATTAGGAGCTCATTGGTTGTTGTATTTATGATATCACATCTTGTTAATGTATAAATTGCTAATGTGTTATGTTTTTATTCTGAAGAAGTTCTTTAAGTAAATAAGAACAAAAGCAATTAATATCATGTGTTTTTATTTTTGTGAGTTTGGTAGTTTCTGCACTGTTTTTACTGGTTAAGGGCTTTATTCATTTTTGAGTTGAAAGTTTTTTGCCCTACAGGCTCTGGTTTTTCAATATTTTTTTGTGAGTTACCAGTTTTTACGGAGCCGATTCTTGATTAGTTACTACTTTGACTGTCTGATGTTTGTAATGGCTAATCTGAATTAAGGACAATATTCAATTCCTGAGTAAGTAAGAGCTTTGACCCAGGACTTAGAACATGTTGTTGGCAAAGCCACTGAAGTTTTAAATATAGTACATTTTCAGGTCACTAGTCAATGAACTGCTAGGGTTGATGAAACACCATCAGATGATAGCACTCTTGTTGAAGAATAAGTTGGAGGTGTTCCCCACGTTTTTGTTACTGATTTGCTAAAAGAAAATTAGGTAAATCCCTTTTCTGGTTTTCAGTGTAAAGCGGACACTGTTTCCTCTGCCTCAGTTTCTGGGATGACTGACTGTAGAAGTTTAGTTTTCCAACTTGAAAGGAAGATATTGAAGTAATAAATCTTTGGAGTTGAAAAACATTTATTTAGCCAATTGTCACGAACGTAATATAGGACTGTTGGGTCTGAGAGTATACACTCTTCCCAATGGTATTTCATACACTGATTCTGTCTACAGTGACATTTGTATTATTTACAACTGGGCAGGGTTGAAAGTGATCAACTTGATAATGCAATCTAATACTGAAAAGATGAACTTTTTATAAGATGATATTTGCAGTATTGAATTACAAGTTAAACAGCATCCTTCCTTTGAATTAGTAAGGCATCTTTACAATAATATTTTTAACAAAGTGAAAAAGCATGTGGCAGTTGTTGTTAATAGAAAAAAATAAGCTAAATAGAGATCTGTTAGCTTATTCCAGTTCGCAAGCTTTTATTATTAAAGGTGGCTCTGGTTTCTCAGCTCAATGTACAACAGTTAATAGATCGAATAATGAACCAAAAGGGAAGAAATGTTTAGAACAATTGGACTCCTTTTCTACAAGGGGTGGTGATGTCATTGGTACTGTTTCTGGAATGGCCATAATGTTGTTTCTATAGGGGAAATGCCTCTACATACAGTTTCATCTTTGTGTGGTGATTCTTCCAACAAGTACAATTCTTCAGTGTTTGTAGATAAAGACATTAATGACAATGCAACTCCAAACCAGGATTTTTCATCACCCATGGAGGTGAAGAACAAGCAAGACATGAATCAGACAAAAGTGAGAGGTTGCTTGCAGGAATTTGGCGTATTTTTAATTTGAGCAACAGACTTTTTACTCCCACTGAAATAAAAGTACTTTCAAAAGGCTTTGCCTTTATTCTCATTAATAGAGCCTCCTTAAGTAATGTAATTTTGGACTTTATCTTAAAAAGTTAAATAGGAAGTTTATTTTTTATGACCTTAATGTAGGCAAGGATAGAATGGGTTTGAAAAAATCTAGGGGGGAATTTAATAAAGTCCTCACTGACTTATTTTCCATGTAGGCATAGTGGCACACTGCTTACATGAAAGTAAGTAGATGTGTGATCCAGTAAAGGGAGCTGCATGCGAACATGGAAGTGTCCATGGCAAGTAAATCACCTCATAAGCAGGTGAAATGCATGCAAATGAGGCAGGTAGAGTAATCCAGCAAGCAGAATGGCAGTCGTGCAGATCCCGAGTTTGTGTCCATAATGTACATGGAAAAATTCCATGTACAGAACGATAAAATAACACCAGGGGTTGTAAAAGTCATGTGACAATGGCATAAATAGTATAGAGGACACAGATATGTATAAAAGTAAGCACTGTGTGTCCAAAACAGCATGGAAAATAATGTAAAATAATTATTGTTTTAATACCATGGGTATGTTTGCGGGGCACACCACAGTGTGCAAATATGCTATTATGGAAAAGAAAATATTGTAGAAAACAGAATGTGTGAGTATGTAACAGTAATGCATTACAGGACCCTGTGTGGGGAATGTACAATGTAGAATTGCTGTGACTGCTAACAAGGCAGTGCGTGAACCTGTGTAGTTACCAGGTACTCTGCATGGATCTGTATGCACATGAGCATGGGTTACTGAATAGCAGAAATGGGCATCTGTGTCTGTAATTCCCATCCGTGTAGGCAAAGAACTGTGTTGATGTCCACAGAAGAGGCAGCTGGCATCAAAAGGGGGTGTATCCGCAAACTTTTAAACTCATTGGTGCTCAGTGGCACCTGTTTGCATGACACTCTGCTCTGCTCAGCGAAGAGGGGGTGTCTGGTGAGTGCTAAGCCTTATTTATCTTAGGGGCATGTGTTTCAGCAGGTTTGAGCGTGTTTGCACAGCACACAGCCGTGCTGAACGTGCCTTCCATGGGAGCATGTCTGCTAACTGCTGAGACTTGTCTACCTCTGTAGCATGGGTTTGCGCAGTGTGCTGCAGTGCTCAGCAAAGGAAGGCTGTTAAAAAAAATTAGTGATGAGCCCTGTTACACTTAAACTAGGGCCATTAAACCCCTTAATGATGTACTTGGCAGGTGGAATGCATCATAGCTAGCCAGTCACACAGAGTACACTTACAGCAGAGCACTATAAAGTATGCATACACCCTACAATCTGATTTTTCCCCATACTTTGCACCATTGTAGTACAGACTTGGGAATTTTAACCTACAGAATGCTAGGGGCTGCTGCAGGTCTGCTACATATGTATGTGATAGAAGCTAAGGTCAATGCAGCTGCTGCTGATGCTGACTATAGGCCTAGACTGAGAAGGAAAAGAGTGTTCAGGCCCAGGGTAACCTACCAGGACCTATATGAGCTGGAGATTGTAGAGCTCTATAGGGTGGACAGGGACATACTACAACAACTCAGTGAGCTCTGCCATCTTCAACTCAGACCCAGAGCCAGCAGAGGGGAAGCCATCCCAGTAGAAACAAAGGTATGTGTAGTCCTTAGAATACTAGCTACACATACTTTCCAAAGAACAACTGGGGACATGATGGGAGTCTCACAGGCATCTGCTTCCAGGGTACTCCACCAGTTCCTGGATGTTATGTTACCACATGCCAGTGAGCACATTTATCTTACCCACACCCCTGAGGAGAGGGCCAGCGATATGTGACTCTTCTACCATGTAGCACATTACCTTGAGGTACTGGGTGCCATAGATTGCACTCGTGTGCACATCAAAGCATCACACAGTGAACAGGGTAGAATCTACATCAACTGCAAGGGGTACCACTCCATCAACTGTCAGATTGTGTGCAATGCCCAGGGTATTATCACGAATGTGTGTGCTAGCAGCCCTGGCAGTTATCACGACTCTCATATCTGGCATTCATCACAGCTTTACCAGATGTTTCCTAGGGTGTACATCCCACATGACCATTTACTTGGGGATGCTGGTTACACAATAGAAGCATGGATGATGACTGCCATCAAAAATGCACACACGCTCACCGGTGAACACCATAATGAGGCACATGCTCAAACCAGGAACATAATAGAACATGTGTTTGGGCTGTTGAAGTCACAGTTCTGGTGCCTCAATAAATCTGGTGGAACCTTGCAGTACTCTCCAGCCACATGTGCACAGATGTTCACAGTATGTGTCATGCTACACAATATGATCCTGTGGAAACAGCAGCAGCAGGATCAGCAAAGGGAAAGGATACACAGCACCACACCAGTGCCTAGGTCACCACAGCTGTACCCACAGGGGGACTCGGATGAGGAACCCCTTGAGGCTGTCCCTGTAGGCAGATGTAGATGTGTCCAATATGCCCTGGCCTAGGCCAACAGACAATGCATAGCACAGTCACTGGCAACCTATGGTGTAGGGACTGACACCATACTCTGACTCACATACATATCAGTAAAAAGTATGCCAGTCAGGCCACACAACCTGTACCTCATCATGTACTGGCTGTGGAGTGCCTGCATCAGACAGAGGCATCCCTGAACTATAGGTCTGTCAACTACTGCATTCACAAGGTAAGTCATTCTCCTGTATACCACTTGTAATGGATACTATAATATGGTAGCATATGTATGGACCTGCTACATGTATGCAAGAAAATATAGTGGGCTATATAAATTGTACTATCGGGCTACTTGCAGAGATCTTTACTGGGATACTGGGCTACTTGTACAGATCTAACAGACACTTGGGACAACAGATACCCTGGTCACTAATATGTGCCCCATATTAGCCACTAGGCCACATGGCTGGAAACATGACAGTAGTGCAGGGAGATGCCAAACAGTGGGGTCACACTACAGTCACATGACTGTATATGCCAGCAGAGCATAGGCTGGTTGTCCCCCACCCCAAACACATCACTGTTACCATACAACTGTTGTAACAGTAAGTTTGCAATGATATTCCACCAGACCAGAAAATTCCCCTATTTTGTTGATAGTGTGAAGGAGGAAACTTCTCTGTCTGGTAGTTGGTGTGGCTCAGTGGGCCAGGGATAGTAGCATGTGTGATGGTGCTGATAGTTTGAATCTGGCAGCATCCAACATCTTTTGCATGTGAGGTACACATATGGTGGTAGTCCCAGACTGTCAGAGCCTCTCAATCTGGTACTGCAAGAAAGTTGGACAAAGACAGAGTGATTGGAGGCACAAAGGGCCATACCCACAGGCGGACATTGTACAGGCTCTGAGTAACATAGCAGGTGGCTAGCTTAATAGCAGGCTGGAACAGTTCACATTAGCTGCAGGATGTAAATACCATCAGTTAAATGTGTCAGTAGGTAGAACAAGTCAGTGACTAATGTACAGTATAGCACCTGGAAACCATAAATGTATATTGAACACAGCAGACATATGGGGTGAAATGCTGGACATTCTGCAAAATCATGTACAGGGAGAGGCATACCTATCAACTGTACATATTTTCGCAGAATGTCCAGATTTTTGCCTCATATTTTTGGTGTGTTCCTCCTAACATCTGTTCATTCCTGGCAAATAGCTGAGGATTGAAGTCATGAAATAATGACGAACATTTGGGTTTAAGAATTCCCATCCTTCAGAAAATTCAGGCTAATGTAAAACCTATTATACTATCAACTTTCTAAGTTTGTAAGACCAATATTTAAAATCTGTTCCTATTTGTTCCCCCCATCATTTTAGGCTTTGTCCAGGTTTTTTGATCTAAGAGTTTGAGAGGTATGGGGGGAGGTATGTAGACTGTCACCCTGTGTGTGGTGTTTCACTAGGTGCCCCAATCACATCATACCTCTCAACCTCTGACAGCAGGAAATCTATTGAAATACAGTGAATGAAACTAGGACCAAGGACCACAACTTGGGACATGTTTACATACTTGCTCCTACAAGCATAGAATTTGGATAGAATAACAGGTCTTGCATTCACATGACTCACCTGCTGGGCATGGAGTCTGCAACTCAAATATCTGTCAGTATTACTTTACTTCATTCATGACTGATTTGCCACTAATTTGCCAGAAAACAACAATGCTATGTGAAATGGGACAAAAATATGCAGCAAGAGTCTGGACAGTCTATGAAGCTCTCTACAGTTCTGATGTTTGAGTCAAACTTTAAGGTCAGCAAACAGCTGGGGGATGCCTTGCACAAATTCAGGCACCTGCAGTACTGTGGTAAGAGGTGCAGCAGCCAATGGCTTGCAGCACACAATAATCCAGGACTGGAGTACAGGTAGCTCTGGCCTGGAGTAACCTTGTAAGTACTGACAATCACACTGGGCATACTCCTACACTTAGATAACTTTAGCCCAAGTCTGTTGTCTCTACTGTCCAAAGACCTGCCATGTGGAAATATGTCTGTACATACATACAGTGACGTATACATATCTGTCTCTCCTAGCCCCTTCACGCTTGATTACTGTTTCTATCAGTATGTGGCACATATATAAATATATCTATATATATATATATATATATATATATATATATATATATATATATATATATATATATATATATATATATATATGTATATATATGTAACAAGATGTATATATAACTATAAAAAGTACAATGATACATAGACTCCTCACATACTTCTACAGAAAACATTTGCATTACTGACACACACAACTACATTTAAGGAGACAACCCTGTTAAACACCACTGATATAGACATTGGCAGGGATGTACGAATGTTCCCAAATATCCCTGAAAGCTGGGGTTATCTGCACATACTCATCACAACAGTTGTCCAATGGCACCAGACCAAAACCACAACAGCACATAATCTACAGACCTCTGAGCCCGAGGGCTGTCACCCTGCAGACAGACATAGGTATGCAGGTGGTGTAATGTAAGATGGGTGCAATAGATTCCTTGGACGAGCCATAATGTTCCTGGCCATCATGTTGGTGTGAATGACCTGAGCCGTACCTCCCTGGACTTCATGAAAAGAGACATGGAAGAGCTCTCTGATCATGTAGCCCAGGCCAGTGTGACTCTGACCCTGAGTAGCATCCTACCATCACCAAGAATGATACCACGGTATAAAGAAAAAAATATCAATTTCAACAATTGGCTAAGTTTCTGGTGTCATTCAAAGGGGATCCAATTCTGTCTGCCTGGGATGACATGCTCAGCAAACCACGCTGCTTCACTAGAGACGGCTTGCACCTGTCACCCTTAGGCTTTTGATTACTGGCCAAGGATCTTGCCACCCCCATAGTGCCTTTTTTAGGCAAGGCTCAAAAGACAAACCCACCGCCGTAAATAGCACAAGTAACAAAAATCTGAGGGTAATAATACTCAATGCCAGAAATCTAAACCTCAAAATGCATGCACTCGAGACACTCCTCAGTATGGAGAAAATCAATATATGTGCAGTAACAGAAACCTGGTTTAAGGCTCCAGAGATCACCCCAGCATTACCAGGCTACAACTCATATCACACATTTCAGCCACAGAACCTGGACCAAAATACAAAAGGCGGGAGAGTATCCATATTCATCAAGGATACCCACACCTCCAGGTTAGTGGCATAGCACAATGCTTCAGAAATTATCCACGTGCACCTAACAATGGGCAAAACTGCAATTCAAATTGTAGCTTGCTAGAGATCACCCACCATGTCCCAGGACCCCCATTCTGCATTTCTGGAAACACTGGGTAACATAAAGGTCCTACCAAACACCCTAATATTCGGTGATTTCAACTACCCAAACATTAACTGGGAGAACTACTCAAGTACTAACTCCCTTGCCAAACATTTCCTGGAATTTATAAACTCAAATGGCCTGGAACAACTGGTCAACACTCCCACCAGAGATGACAACATATTTGGCCTGGTCATCACCAACATGAGCAACCTGTGTTCCACACCAGAGGTCACCCCCTCACTGGTTAGATCTGACCATAAACAAATCACTTTGGATATCCACATTCCACCCCCACCCCTAGACAAGGAAACCACTGTGAAAAACTTTTCAAAAGCAAACTTCACGTTACTTAAGACAAAGGTGGAAATTTCAAAGCCCCCATGCTAAAGGAAAACACTGTCCAAGCTGCAAAATCCTTTACTAATGCATTCTACAGGTACCTACAAGAATGCATGGGTCATGCTATCCCAAGCAAAACCAAGACTCACTCCTCTAAGAAAAGGAAACCAGTCTGGTGGACCCCTGCCATAAACAAGCTATACAATAGAAGGAGGAAACTAGTACAGAAAAGAGTAAAATCCCAGGAAGGGAAGACATCCCTGATCAGTATCAGCAGGAAACTACGATCCCTCATAAAATCATCCAAGGCGAGCTTTGAAAGAAAACTTGCCAAAGACTCCAAAGATAACCACAAGGAATTCTTTAGCTATGTCAAGAATCTAAGTGGCAATGCTCAGGTCTGCTCGGAGTTAGTGCAGAATGGCACAAAATACACTGAACCAACTGATATTGCCAACATCCTGGCAGACAGTTTCAGTGCAAACTTCACCCCCCCTCACCCCCAAAAGGGCCCATAACAATATCAGAATAATGTAGAGCCCCTGAAATCACAGACACTCAGGTTAAAATAGCCATCTCCAAAGCCAAAAACACAGCATCAGTTGGACCAGACGGTGTCCCAGGCTGTGTCCTACATGAGCTCAAAGATGAACTAACCCCTCACCTAAACACACTGTTCAAACTCAGCCTCTTCATAGGCTACTTACCCATAGAGTGGTGTACAGCAACAGTTATTCTGCTCCACAAAGGTGGAGCCACAACAGACCCTGGGAACTATCGCCCTATAAGCCTGACTAGTTTGGTCTGCAAGGCTATGGAGCGCATCATCATGGAACTCATTAACAGAGACATTGGGAAACTCCAAACACTGGGCTCTACCCGGTTCGGCTTTGTTAAAGGCAGATTATGCCTCCTAAACCTGGTGGACTTCTTTGAGACAGTTACCAAAGCTATAGATGAGGGGAAAGGTGGTACACACAGCCTACCTAGACCTCGCAAAGGCCTTCAACACCATTCCCCATTCTGGTATTATAGACAAGCTCACCAGCCTGAACATAAACCCCTATG